>NW_027458921.1:0-34359 GCF_050624435.1 Tenrec ecaudatus
CTTGGACTATGTAGGTTAACTAGCGGGCACTTGGACTGTTTAGGTTACCTAGCTGGCACTTGGATTATCTAGTTTACCGAATGGGCACTTGGACTATGTAGGTTACCTAGCCGCCACTTGGACTATCTACATAAGCTAACAGGCACTTGGAATATCTAGGTTCCCTAGCGGGCACTTGTATTATCTAGGTTACCTAGCTGGCACTAGGACTATGTAGGTCAACTAGCGGGCCCTTGGACTATCTAGGTTAGCTAACGGTCACTTAGATTATGTAGGTTAACTAGCGGGCACTTGGAATATGTAGGTTAAATAGCGGACAGTTGCACTACGTAGGTTAACTAGCGGGCGCATGGACTATGTAGGTTTCTTAGCGGGCCCTTGGACTATCTAGGTTCCCTAAAGGGCACTTGGACTATCTAGGTTACCGAACGGGCACTTGGACTATCTAGGTTACCTAGCGGGCACTTAGACTATGTAGGCTAACTAGGGGGCCCTTGGACGATCTAGGTTACCTAGCAGGTACTTGAACTATCTAGGTTAACTAGAGGGCACTTGCACTATCTAGGTTACCTAGCGGACACTTGGACTATGTATGTTCCCTAGGGGCACTTGGACTATCTATGTTAACTAGCAGGCACTTGGAATATGTAGGGTACCTAGCAGGCACTTGGACTATCTAGGTTAACTAGCGGGCACTTGGACTATCTAAGTTAACTAGCGTGCACTTGGACTATGTAGTTCATTAGCGGGCACTTGGACTACCTAGGTTGCCTAGCGGGCACTTGGACTATGTAGGTTATCTAGCAGGCACTTGGACAATCTAGGTTATCTAGCGGGCCCTTGGACTATGTAGGTTAACTAGCAGGCACTTGGACTATGTAGGTTAACTAGCGGGCACTTGGATTATGTAGGTTCCCTATCGGGCACTTGGACTATGTAGGTTAACTAGCGGGCACTTGGACTGTTTAGGTTACCTAGCTGGCACTTGGATTATCTAGTTTACCGAATGGGCACTTGGACTATGTAGGTTACCTAGCCGCCACTTGGACTATCTACGTTAGCTAACAGGCACTTGGACTATCTAGGTTCCCTAGCGGGCACTTGTATTATCTAGGTTACCGAGCTGGCACTAGGACTATGTAGGTCAACTAGCGGGCCCTTGGACTATCTAGGTTAGCTAACGGTCACTTAGATTATGTAGGTTAACTAGCGGGCACTTGGAATATGTAGGTTAAATAGCGGACAGTTGCACTACGTAGGTTAACTAGCGGGCGCATGGACTATGTAGGTTTCTTAGCGGGCCCTTGGACTATCTAGGTTCCCTAAAGGGCACTTGGACTTTCTAGGTTACCGAACGGGCACTTGGACTATCTAGGTTACCTAGCGGGCACTTAGACTATGTAGGCTAACTAGGGGGCCCTTGGACGATCTAGGTTACCTAGCAGGTACTTGAACTATCTAGGTTAACTAGAGGGCACTTGCACTATCTAGGTTACCTAGCGGACACTTGCACTATGTATGTTCCCTAGGGGCACTTGGACTATCTATGTTAACTAGCAGGCACTTGGAATATGTAGGGTACCTAGCAGGCACTTGGACTATCTAGGTTAACTAGCGGGCACTTGGACTATCTAAGTTAACTAGCGTGCACTTGGACTATGTAGTTCATTAGCGGGCACTTGGACTACCTAGGTTGCCTAGCGGGCACTTGGACTATGTAGGTTATCTAGCAGGCACTTGGACAATCTACGTTATCTAGCGGGCCCTTGGACTATGTAGGTTAACTAGCAGGCACTTGGACTATGTAGGTTAACTAGCGGGCACTTGGACTATGTAGGTTAACTAGCGGGCCCTTGAACTATGTAGGTTAACTACCGGGCACTTGGAAGATCTAGGTTAACTAGCGTGTACTTAGACTATGTAGGTTAACTAGCGGGCCCTTGGACTATGTAGATTCCCTAGCGGGCACTTGGACTATGTATGTTCCAGAGCGGGTACTTGGACTATTTAGGTTCCAGAGCGGGCACTTGGACTATCTAGGTTCCAGAGCGGGTACTTGGACTAGCTAGGTTCCTTAGCGGGCACTTGTACTATGTAGGTTAACTAACGTGCCCTTGGACTATCTTGGTTACGTAGCAGGCACTTGGTATATAGGTTAACTAGCGGGCACTTGGACTATATAGGTTAACTAGCGGACACTTGCACGATCTAGGTTAACTAGCGGGCCCTTGCATTATGTAGGTTAACTAGCGGGCCCATGGATTATGTAGGTTTACTAGCAGGCACTTGGACTATCTAGGTTAACTAGCGGGCAAGTGGACTATGTAGTTTCCCTAGCGGGCATTTGGACTATTTAGGTTACCTAGCGGACACTTGGATTTGTAGGTTACCTAGCGGGCACTTGGATTATCTAGGTTACCTAGCAGGCACTTTGACTATCTAGGTTAACTAACGGGCACTTGGACTATGTAGGTTGCCTAGCGGGCACTTGGATTATATAGGTTCCCTATCGGGCACTTGGACTATGTAGGTTAACTAGCAGGCACTTGGATTATCTAGTTTAACGAATGGTCACTTGGACTATGTAGGTTACCTAGCCGCCACTTGGACTATCTAGGTTAGCTAACAGGCACTTGGACTATCTAGGTTTACTAGCGGGCACTTGGACTATCTAAGTTAACTAGCGTGCACTTGGACTATGTAGTTCATTAGCGGGCACTTGGACTACCTAGGTTGCCTAGCGGGCACTTGGACTATGTAGGTTATCTAGCAGGCACTTGGACAATCTAGGTTATCTAGCGGGCATTTGGACTATGTAGGTTAACTAGAGGACACTTGGACTATCTAGGTTAACGAGTGGGCCCTTGGACTATGTAGGTTAACTAGCAGGCACTTGGACTATGTAGGTTAACTAGCGGGCACTTGGACTATGTAGGTTAACTAGCGGGCCCTTGAACTATGTAGGTTAACTACCGGGCACTTGGAAGATCTAGGTTAACTAGCGTGTACTTGGACTATGTAAGTTAACCTGCGGGCCCTTGGACTATGTAGATTCCCTAGCGGGCACTTGGACTATGTATTTTCCAGAGCGGGCACTTGGACTATGTAGGTTCCAGAGCGGGCACTTGGACTACCGAGGTTCCTTAGCGGGCACTTGTACTATGTAGGTTAACTAGCGTGCCCTTGGACTATCTAGGTTACGTAGCAGGCACTTGGACTATGTAGTTTCCCTAGCGGGCATTTGGATTATTTAGGTTACCTAGCGGGCACTTGGACTATGTAGGTTACCTAGCGGGCACTTGGACTATCTAGGTTACCTAGCAGGCACTTGGACTATCTTGGTTAACTAACGGGCACTTGGACTATGTAGGTTGCCTAGCGGGCACTAGGATTATGTAGGTTCCCTATCGGGCACTTGGACTATGTAGGTTAACTAGCGGGCACTAGTACTGTGTAGGTTACCTAGCGGGCACTTGGATTATCTAGTTTAACGAATGGGCACTTGGACTATGTAGGTTACCTAGCTGGCATTAGGACTATGTAGGTCAACTAGCGGGCCCTTGGACTATCTAGGTTAGCTAACAGGCACTTGGACTATCTAGGTTCCCTAGCGGGCACTTGTACTATCTAGGTTACCTAGCTAGCACTAGGACTATGTAGGTCAACTAGCGGGCCCTTGGACTATCTAGGTTAGCTAACGGTCACTTAGACTATGTAGGTTAACTAGCGGGCACTTGGAACATGTAGGTCAACTAGCGGACAGTTGCACTATGTAGGTAAACTAGCGGGCGCATGGACTATGTAGGTTTACTAGCGGGCCCTTGGACTATCTAGATTCCCTAAAGGGCACTTGGACTATCTAGGTTACCTAGCGGGCACTTGGACTATGTAGGCTAACTAGGGAGCCCTTGGACGATCTAGGTTACCTAGCAGGCACTTGCACTATCTAGGTTACCTAGCGGGCACTTGGACTATGTATGTTCCCTAGGGGCACTTGGACTATCTATGTTAACTAGCGTGCACTTGGAATATGTAGGTTACCTAGCAGACACTTGGACTATCTAGGTTAACTAGCGGGCACTTGAACTATCTATGTTAACTAGCGTGCACTTGGACTATGTAGGTTCCTTAGCGGGCACGTGGACTATCTCTGTTCCCTAGTGGGCACTTGGACTATGTAGGTTCCCAATTGGGCACTTGGAGAATGTAGGTTAACTAGGGGGCACTAGGACAATGTAGGTTACCTAGCGGGCCTTTGGACTATCTAGGTTACCTAGGGGGAACTTGGACTATGTAGGTTAACTATTGGGCACTTGGACTATCTAGGTTACCTAGCAGACCCTTGAACTATGTACGTTCCCTAGCGGGCACTTGGACTATCTACGTTACCTAGCAGGCACTTGGACTATGTACGTTAACTAGCGGGCACTTAGACTACGTAAGTTTCCTAGCGGGTATTTGGACTATCTATGTTAACTAGCGGGCACTTGGACTATGTAGGTTCCCTATAGGGTACTTGGACTATGTAGGTAAACTAGGTTACCTAGCGGGCACTTGGACTATGTAGGTTAACTAGCGGGCACTTGGACTGTCTAGGTTACCTAGCTGGCACTTGGATTATCTAGTTTACCGAATGGGCACTTGGACTATGTAGGTTACCTAGCCGCCACTTGGACTATCTACGTTAGCTAACAGGCACTTGGACTATCTAGGTTCCCTAGCGGGCACTTGTATTATCTAGGTTTCCTAGCTGGCACTAGGACTATGTATGTCAACTAGCGGGCCCTTGGACTATCTAGGTTAGCTAACGGTCACTTAGATTATGTAGGTTAACTAGTGGGCACTTGGAATATGTAGTTTAACTAGCGGACAGTTGCACTACGTAGGTTAACTAGCGGGCGCATGGACTATGTAGGTTTCTTAGCGGGCCCTTGGACTATCTAGGTTCCCTAAAGGGCACTTGGACTATCTAGGTTACCGAACGGGCACTTGGACTATCTAGGTTACCTAGCGGGCACTTAGACTATGTAGGTTAACTAGCGGGCCCTTGGACTACGTAGGATAACTAGCGGACACTTGCACTATGTATGCTACCTAGCGGGCACTTGGACAATCTAGGTTATCTAGCGGGCACTTGGACTATGTAGGTTAACTAGAGGACACTTGGACTATCTAGGTTAACTAGTGGGTCCTTGGACTATGTAGGTTAACTAGCAGGCACATAGAATATGTAGGTTAACTAGAGGGCACTTGGACTATGTAGGTTAACTAGCGGGCCCTTGAAATATGTAGGTTAACTACCGGGCACTTGGAAGATCTAGGTTAACTAGCGTGTACTTGGACTATGTAGGTGAACTAGCGGGCCCTTGGATTATGTAGATTCCATTGGGGGCACTTGGACTATGTATGTTCCAGAGCGGGCACTTGGACTATGTAGGTTCCAGAGCGGGCACTTGGACTATCTAGGTTCCAGAGCGGGCACTTGGACTATCTAGGTTCCTTAGCGGGCACTTGTAGTATGTAGGTTAACTAGCGTGCCCTTGGACTATCTTGGTTACGTAGCAGGCATTGGTATATAGGTTAACTAGCGGCACTTGGACTATGTAAGTTAACTAGCGGACACTTGCACGATCTAGGTTAACTAGCGGGCCCTTGCACTATGTAGGTTAACTAGTGGGCCCATGGATTATGTAGGTTTACTAGCAGGCACTTGGACAATCTAGGTTAACTAGCGGGCACTTAGACTATGTAGTTTCCATAGCGGGCATTTGGACTATTTAGGTTACCTACGGACACTTGGACTATGTAGGTTACCTAGCGGGCACTTGGACTATCTAGGTTACCTAGCAGGCACTTTGACTATCTAGGTTAACTAACGGGCACTTGGACTATGTAGGTTGCCTAGCGGGCACTTGGAATTTGTAGGTTCCCTATCGGGCACTTGAACTATGTAGGTTAACTAGCGGGCACTTGGACTGTCTAGGTTACCTAGCGGGCACTTGGATTATCTAGTTTAACGAATGGGCACTTGGACTATGTAGGTTACCTAGCCGCCACTTGGACTATCTACGTTAGCTAACAGGCACTTGGACTATCTAGGTTCCCTAGCGGGCACTTGTACTATCTAGGTTACCTAGCTGGTACTAGGACTATGTAGGTCAACTAGCGGGCCGTTGGACTATCTAGGTTAGCTAACGGTCACTTAGATTATGTAGGTTAACTAGCTGAGAGTTGCATTATGTAGGTTAACTAGCGGGCGCATGGACTATGTAGGTTTACTAGCGGGTTCTTGGACTATCTAGGTTCCCTAAAGGGCACTTGGACTATCTAGGTTACCGAACGGGCACTTGGACTATCTAGGTTACCTAGCGGGCACTTGGACTATGTAGGCTAACTAGGGAGCCCTTGGACGATCTAGGTTACCTAGCAGGTACTTGAACTATCTAGGTTAACTAGCGGGCAGTTGCACTATCTAGGTTACCTAGCGGGCACTTGGACTATGTATGTTCCCTAGGGGCACTTGGACTATCTATGTTAACTAGCGGGCACTTGGAATATGTAGGTTACCTAGCAGGCACTTGGACTATCTAGGGTAACTAGCGGACACTTGGACTATCTAAGTTAACTATCGTGCACTTGGACTATGTAGCTTCATTAGCGGGCACTAGGACTATCTGGGTTGCCTAGCGGGCACTTGGACTATGTAGGTTATCTAGCAGGCACTTGGACAATCTAGGTTATCTAGCGGGCATTTGGACTATGTAGGTTAACTAGAGGACACTTGGACTATCTAGGTTAACGAGTGGGCCCTTGGACTATGTAGGTTAACTAGCAGGCACTTGGACTATGTAGGTTAACTAGCGGGCACTTGGACTATGTAGGTTAACTAGCGGGCCCTTGAACTATGTAGGTTAACTACCGGGCACTTGGAAGATCTAGGTTAACTAGCGTGTACTTGGACTATGTAAGTTAACCTGCGGGCCCTTGGACTATGTAGATTCCCTAGCGGGCACTTGGACTATGTATTTTCCAGAGCGGGCACTTGGACTATGTAGGTTCCAGAGCGGGCACTTGGACTACCGAGGTTCCTTAGCGGGCACTTGTACTATGTAGGTTAACTAGCGTGCCCTTGGACTATCTAGGTTACGTAGCAGGCACTTGGACTATGTAGTTTCCCTAGCGGGCATTTGGATTATTTAGGTTACCTAGCGGGCACTTGGACTATGTAGGTTACCTAGCGGGCACTTGGACTATCTAGGTTACCTAGCAGGCACTTGGACTATCTTGGTTAACTAACGGGCACTTGGACTATGTAGGTTGCCTAGCGGGCACTAGGATTATGTAGGTTCCCTATCGGGCACTTGGACTATGTAGGTTAACTAGCGGGCACTAGTACTGTGTAGGTTACCTAGCGGGCACTTGGATTATCTAGTTTAACGAATGGGCACTTGGACTATGTAGGTTACCTAGCTGGCATTAGGACTATGTAGGTCAACTAGCGGGCCCTTGGACTATCTAGGTTAGCTAACAGGCACTTGGACTATCTAGGTTCCCTAGCGGGCACTTGTACTATCTAGGTTACCTAGCTAGCACTAGGACTATGTAGGTCAACTAGCGGGCCCTTGGACTATCTAGGTTAGCTAACGGTCACTTAGACTATGTAGGTTAACTAGCGGGCACTTGGAACATGTAGGTCAACTAGCGGACAGTTGCACTATGTAGGTAAACTAGCGGGCGCATGGACTATGTAGGTTTACTAGCGGGCCCTTGGACTATCTAGATTCCCTAAAGGGCACTTGGACTATCTAGGTTACCTAGCGGGCACTTGGACTATGTAGGCTAACTAGGGAGCCCTTGGACGATCTAGGTTACCTAGCAGGCACTTGCACTATCTAGGTTACCTAGCGGGCACTTGGACTATGTATGTTCCCTAGGGGCACTTGGACTATCTATGTTAACTAGCGTGCACTTGGAATATGTAGGTTACCTAGCAGACACTTGGACTATCTAGGTTAACTAGCGGGCACTTGAACTATCTATGTTAACTAGCGTGCACTTGGACTATGTAGGTTCCTTAGCGGGCACGTGGACTATCTCTGTTCCCTAGTGGGCACTTGGACTATGTAGGTTCCCAATTGGGCACTTGGAGAATGTAGGTTAACTAGGGGGCACTAGGACAATGTAGGTTACCTAGCGGGCCTTTGGACTATCTAGGTTACCTAGGGGGAACTTGGACTATGTAGGTTAACTATTGGGCACTTGGACTATCTAGGTTACCTAGCAGACCCTTGAACTATGTACGTTCCCTAGCGGGCACTTGGACTATCTACGTTACCTAGCAGGCACTTGGACTATGTACGTTAACTAGCGGGCACTTAGACTACGTAAGTTTCCTAGCGGGTATTTGGACTATCTATGTTAACTAGCGGGCACTTGGACTATGTAGGTTCCCTATAGGGTACTTGGACTATGTAGGTAAACTAGGTTACCTAGCGGGCACTTGGATTATGTAGGTTAACTAGCGAGCACTTGGACTATCTAGGTTAACTAGCGGGCACTTGGACTATTAGGGTCCCTAGCGGGCATTTGGACTATATAGGTTACCTAGCGGGCACTTGGACTATGTAGGTTAACGAACAGGAACTTGGATTTTGTAGGTAACCTAGTGTTCACTTGAACTGTCTAGGTTACCTAGCGGGCACTTGGACTATGTAGATTAACTAGCGGGCATTTGGACAATCTAGGGTAACTAGCGGGCACTTGGAAGATCTAGGTTAACTAGCGGGCCCTTGGACTATGTAGGTTAACTAGCAGGCCCTTGGACTATGTAGGTTAACTAGCGGGCACTTGTACGATCTAGGTTAACTAGCGAGTACTTGGACTATGTAGGTTAACTATCGGGCCCTTGGACTATGTAGATCAACTAGCGGCACTTGGACTATCTACGTTAACTAGCGGGCCCTTGGACTATGTAGATTCCATACGGGCACATGGACTATGTATGTTCCAGAACGGGCACTTGGACTATGTTGGTTCCCTAGCAGGCATTTGGACTATGTAGGTTCCAGAGCGGGCACTTGGAATATCCAGGTTCCCTAGCGAGCACTTGGACTATGTAGGTTAACTAGCGGACACTAGGACGATCTAGGTTAACTTGCGGGTACTTGGACTATGTAGGTTAACTAGCGTGTCCTTGGATTATATAGATTAACTAGCGGCACTTGGACTATGGACATTCCCTAGCGGGCACTTGGACTACGTAGGTACCCTAGCGGGCATTTGGACTATGTATGATCCCTTGCGGGCACTTGGACAATGTATGTTCCCTACGGACACTTGAACTATGTAAGTTAACTACCGGGCACTTGGACTATGTAGGTTAACTAGCGGGCCCTTGGACTACATAGGTTAACTAGCGGACACTTGCGCTATGTATGTTACCTAGCGGGCACTTGGACAATCTAGGTTATCTAGCGGGCACTTGGACTATGTAGGTTTACTAGAGGACACTTGGACTATCTAGGTTAACTAGTGGGCCCTTGCACTATGTAGGTTAACTAGCAGGCACTTGGACTATGTAGGTTAACTAGCGGGAACTTGGACTATGTAGGTTAACTAGCGGGCCCTTGAACTATGTAGGTTAACTACCGGGCACTTGGAAGATGTAGGTTAACTAGCGTGTACTTGGACTATGTAGGTTAACTAGCGGGCCCTTGGACTATCTTGGTTACGTAGCAGGCACTTGGTATATAGGTTAACTAGCGGGCAATTGGACTATGTAGGTTAACTAGCGGTCACTTGCACGATCTAGGTTAACTAGCGGGCCCTTGCACTAAGTAGGTTAACTAGCGGGCCCATGGATTATGTAGGTTTACTAGCAGGCACTTGGACTATCTAGGTTAACTAGTGGGCACGTGGACTATGAAGTTTCCCTAGCGGGCACTTGGACTATGTAGGTTACCTAGCGGGCACTTGGACTATCTAGGTTACCTAGCAGGCACTTTGACTATCTAGATTAACTAACGGGCACTTGGACTATGTAGGTTGCCTAGCGGGCACTTGGATTATGTAGGTTCCCTATCGGGCACTTGGACTATGTAGGTTAACTAGCGGGCACTTGGAATATGTAGATTAACTAGCGGACAGTTGCACTATGTAGGTTAACTAGCGGGCGCATGGACTATGTAGGTTTACTAGCGGGCCCTTGGACTATCTAGGTTCCCTAAAGGGCACTTGGACTATCTAGGTTACCTAGCGGGCACTTAGACTATGTAGGCTAACTAGGGGGCCCTTGGACGATCTAGGTTACCTAGCAGGTACTTGAACTATCTAGGTTAACTAGAGGGCACTTGCACTATCTAGGTTACCTAGCGGACACTTGGACTATGTATGTTCCCTAGGGGCACTTGGACTATCTATGTTAACTAGCGGGCACTTGGAATATGTAGGTTACCTAGCAGGCACTTGGACTATCTAGGTTAACTAGCGGGCACTTGGACTATCTAAGTTAACTAGCGTGCCCTTGAACTATGTAGTTCATTAGCGCGCACATGGACTACCTAGGTTGCCTAGCGGGCACTTGGACTATGTAGGTTATCTAGCAGGCACTTGGACAATCTAGTTTATCTAGCGGGCACTTGGACTATGTAGGTTAACTAGAGGACACTTGGACTATCTAGGTTAACTAGTGGGCCCGTGGACTATGTAGGTTAACTAGCAGGCACTTGGACTATGTAGGTTAACTAGCGGGCACTTGGACTATGTAGGTTAACTAGCGGTCCCTTGAAGTATGTAGGTTAACTACCGGGCACTTGGAAGATCTAGGTTAACTAGCGTGTACTTGGACTATTTAGGTTAACTAGCGGACACTTGCACGATCTAGGTCAACTAGCGGGCCCTTGCATTAAGTAGGTTAACTAGCGGGCCCATGATTTATGTAGGTTTACTAGCAGGCACTTGGACTATCTAGATTAACTAGCGGGCACGTGGACTATGTAGTTTCCCTAGCGGGCATTTGGACTATTTAGGTTACCTAGCGGACACTTGGACTATGTAGGTTACCTTGCGGGCACTTGGACTATCTAGGTTACCTAGCAGGCACTTTGACTATCTAGGTTAACTAACGGGCACTTGGACTATGTAGGTTGCCTAGCGGGCACTTGGATTATGTAGGTTCCCTATCGGGCACTTGGACTATGTAGGTTAACTAGCGGGCACTTGGACTGTCTAGGTTACCTAGCGGGCACTTGGATTATCTAGTTTACCGAATGGGAACTTGGACTATGTAGGTTACCTAGCCGCCACTTGGACTATCTAGGTTAGCTAACAGGCACTTGTACTATCTAGGTTACCTAGCTGGTACTAGGACTATGTAGGTCAACTAGCGGGCCCTTGGACTATCTAGGTTAGCTAACGGTCACTTATATTATGTAGGTTAACTAGCGGGCACTTGGAATATGTAGGTTAACTAGCGGACAGTTGCACTACGTAGGTTAACTACCGGGCGCATGGACTATGTAGGTTTTTTAGCGGGCCCTTGGACTATCTAGGTTCCCTAAAGGGCACTTGGACTATCTAGGTTACCGAACGGGCACTGGGACTATCTAGGTTACCTACTGGGCACTTGGACTATGTAGGCTAACTAGGGAGCCCTTGGACAATCTAGGTTAACTACCGGGCACTTGGACTATCTAGGTTGCCTAGCGGGCACTTGGACTATGTAGGTTATCTAGCAGGCACTTGGACATTCTAGGTTATCTAGCGGGCACTTGGACTATGTAGGTTAACTATAGGACACTTGGACTATCTAGGTTAACTAGTGGGCCCTTGGATTATGTAGGTTAACTAGCAGGTACTTGGACTATGTAGGTTAACTAGCGGGCACTTGGACTATGTAGGTTAACTAGCGGGCCCTTGAACTATGTAGGTTAACTACCGGGCACTTGGAAGATCTAGGTTAACTAGCGTGTACTTGGACTATGTAGGTTAACTAGAGGGCCCTTGGACTATGTATGTTCCAGAGCGGGCACTTGGACTATGTAGGTTCCAGAGCGGGCACTTAGACTATCTAGGTTCCAGAGCGGGCACTTGGACTATCTAGGTTCCTTAGCGGGCACTTGTACTATGTAGGTTAACTAGCAGGCACTTGTTCTATGTAGGTTATCTAGCGTGCCCTTGGACTATCTAGGTTACGTAGCAGGCACTTGGTATATAGGTTAACTAGCGGGCACTTGGACTAAATAGGTTAACTAGCGGACACTTGCACGATCTAGGTTAACTAGCGGGCCCTTGCACTATGTAGGTTAACTAGCGGGCCCATGGATTATGTAGGTTTACTAGCAGGCACTTGGACTATCTAGGTTAACTAGCGGGCCCTTGAACTATGTAGGTTAACTACCGGGCACTTGGAAGATCTAGGTTAACTAGCGTGTACTTGGACTATGTAGGTTAACTAGCGGGCCCTTGGACTAAGTAGATTCCCTAGGGGGCACTTGGACTATGTATGTTCCAGAGCGGGCACTTGGACTATGTAGGTTCCAGAGCGGGCACTTGGACTATCTAGGTTCCAGAGCGGGCACTTGGACTATCTACGTTCCTTAGCGGGCACTTGTACTATGTAGGTTAACTAGCGTGCCCTTGGACTATCTTGGTTACGTAGCAGGCACTTGGTATATAGGTTAACTAGCGGGCACTTGGACTATGTAGGTTAACTAGCGGTCACTTGCACGATCTAGGTTAACTTGCGGGCCCTTGCTCTATGTAGGTTAACTAGCGGTCCCATGGATTATGTAGGTTTACTAGCAGGCACTTGGACTATCTAGGTTAACTAGCGGGCACGTGGACTATGTAGTTTCCCTAGCGGGCATTTTGACTATTTAGGTTACCTAGCGGGCACTTGGACTATGTAGGTTACCTAGCGGGCACTTGGACTATCTAGGTTACCTAGCAGGCACTTTGACTATCTAGGTTAACTAACGGGCACTTGGACTATGTAGGTTGTCTAGCGGGCACTTGGATTATGTAGGTTCCCTATCGGGCACTTGGACTATGTAGGTTAACTAGCGGGCACTTGGACTGTCTAGGTTACCTAGCTGGCACTTGGATTATCTAGTTTACCGAATGGGCACTTGGACTATGTAGGTTACCTAGCCGCCACTTGGAATATCTACGTTAGCTAACAGGCACTTGGACTATCTAGGTTCCCTAGCGGGCACTTGTATTATCTAGGTTACCTAGCTGGCACTAGGACTATGTATGTCAACTAGCGGGCCCTTGGACTATCTAGGTTAGCTAACGGTCACTTAGATTATGTAGGTTAACTAGTGGGCACTTGGAATATGTAGTTTAACTAGCGGACAGTTGCACTACGTAGGTTAACTAGCGGGCGCATGGACTATGTAGGTTTCTTAGCGGGCCCTTGGACTATCTAGGTTCCCTAAAGGGCACTTGGACTATCTAGGTTACCGAACGGGCACTTGGACTATCTAGGTTACCTAGCGGGCACTTAGACTATGTAGGTTAACTAGCGGGCCCTTGGACTACGTAGGATAACTAGCGGACACTTGCACTATGTATGCTACCTAGCGGGCACTTGGACAATCTAGGTTATCTAGCGGGCACTTGGACTATGTAGGTTAACTAGAGGACACTTGGACTATCTAGGTTAACTAGTGGGCCCTTGGACTATGTAGGTTAACTAGCAGGCACATAGAATATGTAGGTTAACTAGAGGGCACTTGGACTATGTAGGTTAACTAGAGGGCCCTTGAAATATGTAGGTTAACTACCGGGCACTTGGAAGATCTAGGTTAACTAGCGTGTACTTGGACTATGTAGGTGAACTAGCGGGCCCTTGGATTATGTAGATTCCATTGGGGGCACTTGGACTATGTATGTTCCAGAGCGGGCACTTGGACTATGTAGGTTCCAGAGCGGGCACTTGGACTATCTAGGTTACCTAGCGGGCACTTAGACTATGTAGGCTAACTAGGGGGCCCTTGGACGATCTAGGTTACCTAGCAGGTACTTGAACTATCTAGGTTAACTAGAGGGCACTTGCACTATCTAGGTTACCTAGCGGACACTTGGACTATGTATGTTCCCTAGGGGCACTTGGACTATCTATGTTAACTAGCAGGCACTTGGAATATGTAGGGTACCTAGCAGGCACTTGGACTATCTAGGTTAACTAGCGGGCACTTGGACTATCTAAGTTAACTAGTGTGCACTTGGACTATGTAGTTCATTAGCGGGCACTTGGACTACCTAGGTTGTCTAGCGGGCACTTGGACTATGTAGTTTATCTAGCAGGCACTTGGACAATCTAGGTTATCTAGCGGGCACTTGGACTATGTAGGTTAACTAGAGGACACTTGGAATATCTAGGTTAACTAGTGGGCCCTTGGACTATGTAGGTTAACTAGCAGGCACTTGGACTATGTAGGTTAACTAGCGGGCACTTGGACTATGTAGGTTAACTAGCGGGCCCTTGAACTATGTAGGTTAACTACCGGGCACTTGGAAGATCTAGGTTAACTAGCGTGTACTTAGACTATGTAGGTTATCTAGCGGGCCCTTGGACTATGTAGATTCCCTAGCGGGCACTTGGACTATGTATGTTCCAGAGCGGGTACTTGGACTATGTAGGTTCCAGAGCGGGCACATGGACTATCTAGGTTCCAGAGCGGGTACTTGGACTAGCTAGGTTCCTTAGCGGGCACTTGTACTATGTAGGTTAACTAGCGTGCCCTTGGACTATCTTGGTTACGTAGCAGGCACTTGGTATATAGGTTAACTAGCGGGCACTTGGACGATTTAGGTTAACTAGCAGACACTTGCACGATCTAGGTTAACTAGCGGGCCCTTGCATTATGTAGGTTAACTAGCGGGCCCATGGATTATGTAGGTTTACTAGCAGGCACTTGGACTATCTAGGTTAACTAGCGGTCAAGTGGACTATGTAGTTTCCCTAGCGGGCATTTGGACTATTTAGGTTACCTAGCGGACACTTGGACTATGTAGGTTACCTAGCGGGCACTTGGATTATCTAGGTTACCTAGCAGGCACTTTGACTATCTAGGTTAACTAACGGGCACTTGGACTATGTAGGTTTCCTAGCGGGCACTTGGATTATATAGGTTCCCTATCGGGCACTTGGACTATGCAGGTTAACTAGCAGGCACTTGGATTATCTAGTTTAACGAATGGGCACTTGGACTATGTAGGTTACCTAGCCGCCACTTGGACTATCTAGGTTAGCTAACAGGCCCTTGGACTATCTAGGTTCCCTAGCGGGCACTTGTACTATCTAGGTTACCTAGCTGGTACTAGGACTATGTAGGTCAACTAGCGGGCCCTTGGACTATCTAGGTTAGCTAACGGTCACTTACATTATGTAGGTTAACGAGCGGGCACTTGGAATATGTAGGTTAACTAGCGGACAGTTGCACTATGTAGGTTAACTAGCAGGCACTTGGACTATGTAGGTTAACTAGCGGGCACTTGGACTATGTAGGTTAACTAGCGGGCCCTTGGACTATGTAGATTCCCTAGGGGGCACTTGGACTATGTATGTTCCAGAGCGGGCACTTGGACTATGTAGGTTCCAGAGCGGGCACTTGGACTATCTAGGTTCCAGAGCGGGCACTTGGACTATCTACGTTCCTTAGCGGGCACTTGGACTATGTACGTTAACTAGCGTGCCCTTGGACTATCTTGGTTACGTAGCAGGCACTTGGTATATAGGTTAACTAGCGGGCACTTGGACTATGTAGGTTAACTAGTGGTCACTTGCACGATCTAGGTTAACTTGCGGGCCCTTGCTCTATGTAGGTTAACTAGCGGTCCCATGGATTATGTAGGTTTACTAGCAGGCACTTGGACTATCTAGGTTAACTAGCGGGCACGTGGACTATGTAGTTTCCCTAGCGGGCATTTGGACTATTTAGGTTACCTAGCGGGCACTTGGACTATGTAGGTTACCTAGCGGGCACTTGGACTATCTAGGTTACCTAGCAGGCACTTTGACTATCTAGGTTAACTAACGGGCACTTGGACTATGTAGGTTGCCTAGCGGGCACTTGGATTATGTAGGTTCCCTATCGGGCACTTGGACTATGTAGGTTAACTAGCGGGCACTTGGACTGTTTAGGTTACCTAGCTGGCACTTGGATTATCTAGTTTACCGAATGGGCACTTGGACTATGTAGGTTACCTAGCCGCCACTTGGACTATCTACGTTAGCTAACAGGCACTTGGACTATCTAGGTTCCCTAGCGGGCACTTGTATTATGTAGGTTACCTAGCTGGCACTAGGACTATGTAGGTCAACTAGCGGGCCCTTGGACTATCTAGGTTAGCTAACGGTCACTTAGATTATGTAGGTTAACTAGCGGGCACTTGGAATATGTAGGTTAAATAGCGGACAGTTGCACTACGTAGGTTAACTAGCGGGCGCATGGACTATGTAGGTTTATTAGCGGGCCCTTGGACTATCTAGGTTCCCTAAAGGGCACTTGGACTATCTAGGTTACCGAACGGGCACTTGGACTATCTAGGTTACCTAGCGGGCACTTAGACTATGTAGGCTAACTAGGGGGCCCTTGGACGATCTAGGTTACCTAGCAGGTACTTGAACTATCTAGGTTAACTAGAGGGCACTTGCACTATCTAGGTTACCTAGCGGACACCTGGACTATGTATGTTCCCTAGGGGCACTTGGACTATCTATGTTAACTAGCAGGCACTTGGAATATGTAGGGTACCTAGCAGGCACTTGGACTATCCAGGTTAACTAGCGGGCACTTGGACTATCTAAGTTAACTAGCGTGCACTTGGACTATGTAGTTCATTAGCGGGCACTTGGACTACCTAGGTTGCCTAGCGGGCACTTGTACTATGTAGGTTATCTAGCAGGTACTTGGACAATCTACGTTATCTAGCGGGCCCTTGGACTATGTAGGTTAACTAGCAGGCACTTGGACTATGTAGGTTAAGTAGCGGGCACTTGGACTATGTAGGTTAACTAGCGGGCCCTTGAACTATGTAGGTTAACTACCGGGCACTTGGAAGATCTAGGTTAACTAGCGTGTACTTAGACTATGTAGGTTAACTAGCGGGCCCTTGGACTATGTAGATTCCCTAGCGGGCACTTGGACTATGTATGTTCCAGAGCGGGTACTTGGACTATGTAGGTTCCAGAGCGGGCACTTGGACTATCTAGGTTCCAGAGCGGGTACTTGGACTAGCTAGGTTCCTTAGCGGGCACTTGTACTATGTAGGTTAACTAGCGTGCCCTTGGACTATCTTGGTTACGTAGCAGGCACTTGGTATATAGGTTAACTAGCGGGCACTTGGACTATATAGGTTAACTAGCGGACACTTGCACGATCTAGGTTAACTAGCGGGCCCTTGCATTATGTAGGTTAACTAGCGGGCCCATGGATTATGTAGGTTTACTAGCAGGCACTTGGACTATCTAGGTTAACTAGCGGGCAAGTGGACTATGTAGTTTCCCTAGTGGGCATTTGGACTATTTAGGTTACCTAGCGGACACTTGGACTATGTAGGTTACCTAGCAGGCACTTGGATTATCTAGGTTACCTAGCAGGCACTTTGACTATCTAGGTTAACTAACGGGCACTTGGACTATGTAGGTTGCCTAGCGGGCACTTGGATTATATAGGTTCCCTATCGGGCACTTGGACTATGTAGGTTAACTAGCAGGCACTTGGATTATCTAGTTTAACGAATGGTCACTTGGACTATGTAGGTTACCTAGCCGCCACTTGGACTATCTAGGTTAGCTAACAGGCACTTGGACTATCTAGTTTAACTAGCGGGCACTTGGACTATCTAAGTTAACTAGCGTGCACTTGGACTATGTAGTTCATTAGCGGGCACTTGGACTACCTAGGTTGCCTAGCGGGCACTTGGACTATGTAGGTTATCTAGCAGGCACTTGGACAATCTAGGTTATCTAGCGGGCACTTGGACTATGTAGGTTAACTAGAGGACACTTGGAATATCTAGGTTAACTAGTGGGCCCTTGGACTATGTAGGTTAATTAGCAGGCACTTGGACTATGTAGGTTAACTAGCGGGCACTTGGACTATGTAGGTTAACTAGCGGGCCCTTGAACTATGTAGGTTAACTACCGGGCACTTGGAAGATCTAGGTTAACTAGCGTGTACTTAGACTATGTAGGTTAACTAGCGGGCCCTTGGACTATGTAGATTCCCTAGCGTGCACTTGGACTATGTAGTTCATTAGCGGGCACTTGGACTACCTAGGTTGCCTAGCGGGCACTTGGACTATGTAGGTTATCTAGCAGGCACTTGGACAATCTAGGTTATCTAGCGGGCACTTGGACTATGTAGGTTAACTAGAGGACACTTGGAATATCTAGGTTAACTAGTGGACCCTTGGACTATGTAGGTTAACTAGCAGGCACTTGGACTATGTAGGTTAACTAGCGGGCACTTGGACTATGTAGGTTAACTAGCGGGCCCTTGAACTATGTAGGTTAACTACCGGGCACTTGGAAGATCTAGGTTAACTAGCGTGTACTTAGACTATGTAGGTTATCTAGCGGGCCCTTGGACTATGTAGATTCCCTAGCGGGCACTTGGACTATGTATGTTCCAGAGCGGGTACTTGGACTATGTAGGTTCCAGAGCGGGCACATGGACTATCTAGGTTCCAGAGCGGGTACTTGGACTAGCTAGGTTCCTTAGCGGGCACTTGTACTATGTAGGTTAACTAGCGTGCCCTTGGACTATCTTGGTTACGTAGCAGGCACTTGGTATATAGGTTAACTAGCGGGCACTTGGACGATTTAGGTTAACTAGCAGACACTTGCACGATCTAGGTTAACTAGCGGGCCCTTGCATTATGTAGGTTAACTAGCGGGCCCATGGATTATGTAGGTTTACTAGCAGGCACTTGGACTATCTAGGTTAACTAGCGGTCAAGTGGACTATGTAGTTTCCCTAGCGGGCATTTGGACTATTTAGGTTACCTAGCGGACACTTGGACTATGTAGGTTACCTAGCGGGCACTTGGATTATGTAGGTTACCTAGCAGGCACTTTGACTATCTAGGTTAACTAACGGGCACTTGGACTATGTAGGTTTCCTAGCGGGCACTTGGATTATATAGGTTCCCTATCGGGCACTTGGACTATGTAGGTTAACTAGCAGGCACTTGGATTATCTAGTTTAACGAATGGGCACTTGGACTATGTAGGTTACCTAGCCGCCACTTGGACTATCTAGGTTAGCTAACAGGCACTTGGACTATCTAGGTTCCCTAGCGGGCACTTGTACTATCTAGGTTACCTAGCTGGTACTAGGACTATGTAGGTCAACTAGCGGGCCCTTGGACTATCTAGGTTAGCTAACGGTCACTTACATTATGTAGGTTAACGAGCGGGCACTTGGAATATGTAGGTTAACTAGCGGACAGTTGCACTATGTAGGTTAACTAGCAGGCACTTGGACTATGTAGGTTAACTAGCGGGCACTTGGACTATGTAGGTTAACTAGCGGGCCCTTGGACTATGTAGATTCCCTAGGGGGCACTTGGACTATGTATGTTCCAGAGCGGGCACTTGGACTATGTAGGTTCCAGAGCGGGCACTTGGACTATCTAGGTTCCAGAGCGGGCACTTGGACTATCTACGTTCCTTAGCGGGCACTTGGACTATGTACGTTAACTAGCGTGCCCTTGGACTATCTTGGTTACGTAGCAGGCACTTGGTATATAGGTTAACTAGCGGGCAC
The DNA here is from genome assembly GCF_050624435.1 of Tenrec ecaudatus. NCBI lineage: Eukaryota > Metazoa > Chordata > Mammalia > Afrosoricida > Tenrecidae > Tenrec > Tenrec ecaudatus. Next base: position 19,782 of record NW_027458921.1, read on the forward strand.
TTGGACTATGTAGGTTAACTAGCGGTCACTTGCACGATCTAGGTTAACTTGCGGGCCCTTGCTCTATGTAGGTTAACTAGCGGTCCCATGGATTATGTAGGTTTACTAGCAGGCACTTGGACTATCTAGGTTAACTAGCGGGCACGTGGACTATGTAGTTTCCCTAGCGGGCATTTGGACTATTTAGGTTACCTAGCGGGCACTTGGACTATGTAGGTTACCTAGCGGGCACTTGGACTATCTAGGTTACCTAGCAGGCACTTTGACTATCTAGGTTAACTAACGGGCACTTGGACTATGTAGGTTGCCTAGCGGGCACTTGGATTATGTAGGTTCCCTATCGGGCACTTGGACTATGTAGGTTAACTAGCGGGCACTTGGACTGTTTAGGTTACCTAGCTGGCACTTGGATTATCTAGTTTACCGAATGGGCACTTGGACTATGTAGGTTACCTAGCCGCCACTTGGACTATCTACGTTAGCTAACAGGCACTTGGACTATCTAGGTTCCCTAGCGGGCACTTGTATTATGTAGGTTACCTAGCTGGCACTAGGACTATGTAGGTCAACTAGCGGGCCCTTGGACTATCTAGGTTAGCTAACGGTCACTTAGATTATGTAGGTTAACTAGCGGGCACTTGGAATATGTAGGTTAAATAGCGGACAGTTGCACTACGTAGGTTAACTAGCGGGCGCATGGACTATGTAGGTTTATTAGCGGGCCCTTGGACTATCTAGGTTCCCTAAAGGGCACTTGGACTATCTAGGTTACCGAACGGGCACTTGGACTATCTAGGTTACCTAGCGGGCACTTAGACTATGTAGGCTAACTAGGGGGCCCTTGGACGATCTAGGTTACCTAGCAGGTACTTGAACTATCTAGGTTAACTAGAGGGCACTTGCACTATCTAGGTTACCTAGCGGACACCTGGACTATGTATGTTCCCTAGGGGCACTTGGACTATCTATGTTAACTAGCAGGCACTTGGAATATGTAGGGTACCTAGCAGGCACTTGGACTATCCAGGTTAACTAGCGTGCACTTGGACTATGTAGTTCATTAGCGGGCACTTGGACTACCTAGGTTGCCTAGCGGGCACTTGTACTATGTAGGTTATCTAGCAGGTACTTGGACAATCTACGTTATCTAGCGGGCCCTTGGACTATGTAGGTTAACTAGCAGGCACTTGGACTATGTAGGTTAAGTAGCGGGCACTTGGACTATGTAGGTTAACTAGCGGGCCCTTGAACTATGTAGGTTAACTACCGGGCACTTGGAAGATCTAGGTTAACTAGCGTGTACTTAGACTATGTAGGTTAACTAGCGGGCCCTTGGACTATGTAGATTCCCTAGCGGGCACTTGGACTATGTATGTTCCAGAGCGGGTACTTGGACTATGTAGGTTCCAGAGCGGGCACTTGGACTATCTAGGTTCCAGAGCGGGTACTTGGACTAGCTAGGTTCCTTAGCGGGCACTTGTACTATGTAGGTTAACTAGCGTGCCCTTGGACTATCTTGGTTACGTAGCAGGCACTTGGTATATAGGTTAACTAGCGGGCACTTGGACTATATAGGTTAACTAGCGGACACTTGCACGATCTAGGTTAACTAGCGGGCCCTTGCATTATGTAGGTTAACTAGCGGGCCCATGGATTATGTAGGTTTACTAGCAGGCACTTGGACTATCTAGGTTAACTAGCGGGCAAGTGGACTATGTAGTTTCCCTAGTGGGCATTTGGACTATTTAGGTTACCTAGCGGACACTTGGACTATGTAGGTTACTTAGCAGGCACTTGGATTATCTAGGTTACCTAGCAGGCACTTTGACTATCTAGGTTAACTAACGGGCACTTGGACTATGTAGGTTGCCTAGCGGGCACTTGGATTATATAGGTTCCCTACCGGGCACTTGGACTATGTAGGTTAACTAGCAGGCACTTGGATTATCTAGTTTAACGAATGGTCACTTGGACTATGTAGGTTACCTAGCCGCCACTTGGACTATCTAGGTTAGCTAACAGGCACTTGGACTATCTAGTTTAACTAGCGGGCACTTGGACTATCTAAGTTAACTAGCGTGCACTTGGACTATGTAGTTCATTAGCGGGCACTTGGACTACCTAGGTTGCCTAGCGGGCACTTGGACTATGTAGGTTATCTAGCAGGCACTTGGACAATCTAGGTTATCTAGCGGGCACTTGGACTATGTAGGTTAACTAGAGGACACTTGGAATATCTAGGTTAACTAGTGGGCCCTTGGACTATGTAGGTTAACTAGCAGGCACTTGGACTATGTAGGTTAACTAGCGGGCACTTGGACTATGTAGGTTAACTAGCGGGCCCTTGAACTATGTAGGTTAACTACCGGGCACTTGGAAGATCTAGGTTAACTAGCGTGTACTTAGACTATGTAGGTTAACTAGCGGGCCCTTGGACTATGTAGATTCCCTAGCGTGCACTTGGACTATGTAGTTCATTAGCGGGCACTTGGACTACCTAGGTTGCCTAGCGGGCACTTGGACTATGTAGGTTATCTAGCAGGCACTTGGACAATCTAGGTTATCTAGCGGGCACTTGGACTATGTAGGTTAACTAGAGGACACTTGGAATATCTAGGTTAACTAGTGGACCCTTGGACTATGTAGGTTAACTAGCAGGCACTTGGACTATGTAGGTTAACTAGCGGGCACTTGGACTATGTAGGTTAACTAGCGGGCCCTTGAACTATGTAGGTTAACTACCGGGCACTTGGAAGATCTAGGGTAACTAGCGTGTACTTAGACTATGTAGGTTAACTAGCGGGCCCTTGGACTATGTAGATTCCCTAGCGGGCACTTGGACTATGTATGTTCCAGAGCGGGTACTTGGACTATGTAGGTTCCAGAGCGGGCACATGGACTATCTAGGTTCCAGAGCGGGTACTTGGACTAGCTAGGTTCCTTAGCGGGCACTTGTACTATGTAGGTTAACTAGCGTGCCCTTGGACTATCTTGGTTACGTAGCAGGCACTTGGTATATAGGTTAACTAGCGGGCACTTGGACGATTTAGGTTAACTAGCAGACACTTGCACGATCTAGGTTAACTAGCGGGCCCTTGCATTATGTAGGTTAACTAGCGGGCCCATGGATTATGTAGGTTTACTAGCAGGCACTTGGACTATCTAGGTTAACTAGCGGTCAAGTGGACTATGTAGTTTCCCTAGCGGGCATTTGGACTATTTAGGTTACCTAGCGAACACTTGGACTATGTAGGTTACCTAGCGGGCACTTGGATTATGTAGGTTACCTAGCAGGCACTTTGACTATCTAGGTTAACTAACGGGCACTTGGACTATGTAGGTTTCCTAGCGGGCACTTGGATTATATAGGTTCCCTATCGGGCACTTGGACTATGTAGGTTAACTAGCAGGCACTTGGATTATCTAGTTTAACGAATGGGCACTTGGACTATGTAGGTTACCTAGCCGCCACTTGGACTATCTAGGTTAGCTAACAGGCCCTTGGACTATCTAGGTTCCCTAGCGGGCACTTGTACTATCTAGGTTACCTAGCTGGTACTAGGACTATGTAGGTCAACTAGCGGGCCCTTGGACTATCTAGGTTAGCTAACGGTCACTTACATTATGTAGGTTAACGAGCGTGCACTTGGAATATGTAGGTTAACTAGCGGACAGTTGCACTATGTAGGTTAACTAGCAGGCACTTGGACTATGTAGGTTAACTAGCGGGCACTTGGACTATGTAGGTTAACTAGCGGGCCCTTGGACTATGTAGATTCCCTAGGGGGCACTTGGACTATGTATGTTCCAGAGCGGGCACTTGGACTATGTAGGTTCCAGAGCGGGCACTTGGACTATCTAGGTTCCAGAGCGGGCACTTGGACTATCTACGTTCCTTAGCGGGCACTTGGACTATGTACGTTAACTAGCGTGCCCTTGGACTATCTTGGTTACGTAGCAGGCACTTGGTATATAGGTTAACTAGCGGGCACTTGGACCATGTAGGTTAACTAGCGGTCACTTGCACGATCTAGGTTAACTTGCGGGCCCTTGTTCTATGTAGGTTAACTAGCGGTCCCATGGATTATGTAGGTTTACTAGCAGGCACTTGGACTATCTAGGTTAACTAGCGGGCACGTGGACTATGTAGTTTCCCTAGCGGGCATTTGGACTATTTAGGTTACCTAGCGGGCACTTGGACTATGTAGGTTACCTAGCGGGCACTTGGACTATCTAGGTTACCTAGCAGGCACTTTGACTATCTAGGTTAACTAACGGGCACTTGGACTATGTAGGTTGCCTAGCGGGCACTTGGATTATGTAGGTTCCCTATCGGGCACTTGGACTATGTAGGTTAACTAGCGGGCACTTGGACTGTTTAGGTTACCTAGCTGGCACTTGGATTATCTAGTTTACCGAATGGGCACTTGGACTATGTAGGTTACCTAGCCGCCACTTGGACTATCTACGTTAGCTAACAGGCACTTGGACTATCTAGGTTCCCTAGCGGGCACTTGTATTATCTAGGTTACCTAGCTGGCACTAGGACTATGTAGGTCAACTAGCGGGCCCTTGGACTATCTAGGTTAGCTAACGGTCACTTAGATTATGTAGGTTAACTAGCGGGCACTTGGAATATGTAGGTTAAATAGCGGACAGTTGCACTGCATAGGTTAACTAGCGGGCGCATGGACTATGTAGGTTTATTAGCGGGCCCTTGGACTATCTAGGTTCCCTAAAGGGCACTTGGACTATCTAGGTTACCGAACGGGCACTTGGACTATGTAGGCTAACTAGGGGGCCCTTGGACGATCTAGGTTACCTAGCAGGTACTTGAACTATCTAGGTTAACTAGAGGGCACTTGCACTATCTAGGATACCTAGCGGACACTTGGACTATGTATGTTCCCTAGGGGCACTTGGACTATCTATGTTAACTAGCAGGCACTTGGAATATGTAGGGTACCTAGCAGGCACTTGGACTATCTAGGTTAACTAGCGGGCACTTGGACTATCTAAGTTAACTAGCGTGCACTTGGACTATGTAGTTCATTAGCGGGCACTTGGACTACCTAGGTTGCCTAGCGGGCACTTGGACTATGTAGGTTATCTAGCAGGCACTTGGACAATCTACGTTATCTAGCGGGCCCTTGGACTATGTAGGTTAACTAGCAGGCACTTGGACTATGTAGGTTAACTAGCTGGCACTTGGACTATGTAGGTTAACTAGCGGGCCCTTGAACTATGTAGGTTAACTACCGGGCACTTGGAAGATCTAGGTTAACTAGCGTGTACTTAGACTATGTAGGTTAACTAGCGGGCCCTTGGACTATGTAGATTCCCTAGCGGGCACTTGGACTATGTATGTTCCAGAGCGGGTACTTGGACTATGTAGGTTCCAGAGCGGGCACTTGGACTATCTAGGTTCCAGAGCGGGTACTTGGACTAGCTAGGTTCCTTAGCGGGCACTTGTACTATGTAGGTTAACTAGCGTGCCCTTGGACTATCTTGGTTACGTAGCAGGCACTTGGTATATAGGTTAACTAGCGGGCACTTGGACTATATAGGTTAACTAGCGGACACTTGCACGATCTAGGTTAACTAGCGGGCCCTTGCATTATGTAGGTTAACTAGCGGGCCCATGGATTATGTAGGTTTACTAGCATGCACTTGGACTATCTAGGTTAACTAGCGGGCAAGTGGACTATGTAGTTTCCCTAGCGGGCATTTGGACTATTTAGGTTACCTAGCGGACACTTGGACTATGTAGGTTACCTAGCGGGCACTTGGATTATCTAGGTTACCTAGCAGGCACTTTGACTATCTAGGTTAACTCACGGGCACTTGGACTATGTAGGTTGCCTAGCGGGCACTTGGATTATATAGGTTCCCTATCGGGCACTTGGACTATGTAGGTTAACTAGCAGGCACTTGGATTATCTAGTTTAACGAATGGTCACTTGGACTATGTAGGTTACCTAGCCGCCACTTGGACTATCTAGGTTAGCTAACAGGCACTTGGACTATCTAGGTTAACTAGCGGGCACTTGGACTATCTAAGTTAACTAGCGTGCACTTGGACTATGTAGTTCATTAGCGGGCACTTGGACTACCTAGGTTGCCTAGCGGGCACTTGGACTATGTAGGTTATCTAGCAGGCACTTGGACAATCTAGGTTATCTAGCGGGCACTTGGACTATGTAGGTTAACTAGAGGACACTTGGAATATCTAGGTTAACTAGTGGGCCCTTGGACTATGTAGGTTAACTAGCAGGCACTTGGACTATGTAGGTTAACTAGCGGGCACTTGGACTTTGTAGGTTAACTAGCGGGCCCTTGAACTATGTAGGTTAACTACCGGGCACTTGGAAGATCTAGGTTAACTAGCGTGTACTTAGACTATGTAGGTTAACTAGCGGGCCCTTGGACTATGTAGATTCCCTAGCGTGCACTTGGACTATGTAGTTCATTAGCGGGCACTTGGACTACCTAGGTTGCCTAGCGGGCACTTGGACTATGTAGGTTATCTAGCAGGCACTTGGACAATCTAGGTTATCTAGCGGGCACTTGGACTATGTAGGTTAACTAGAGGACACTTGGAATATCTAGGTTAACTAGTGGGCCCTTGGACTATGTAGGTTAACTAGCAGGCACTTGGACTATGTAGGTTAACTAGCGGGCACTTGGACTATGTAGGTTAACTAGCGGGCCCTTGAACTATGTAGGTTAACTACCGGGCACTTGGAAGATCTAGGTTAACTATCGTGTACTTAGACTATGTAGGTTATCTAGCGGGCCCTTGGACTATGTAGATTCCCTAGCGGGCACTTGGACTATGTATGTTCCAGAGCGGGTACTTGGACTATGTAGGTTCCAGAGCGGGCACATGGACTATCTAGGTTCCAGAGCGGGTACTTGGACTAGCTAGGTTCCTTAGCGGGCACTTGTACTATGTAGGTTAACTAGCGTGCCCTTGGACTATCTTGGTTACGTAGCAGGCACTTGGTATATAGGTTAACTAGCGGGCACTTGGACGATTTAGGTTAACTAGCAGACACTTGCACGATCTAGGTTAACTAGCGGGCCCTTGCATTATGTAGGTTAACTAGCGGGCCCATGGATTATGTAGGTTTACTAGCAGGCACTTGGACTATCTAGGTTAACTAGCGGTCAAGTGGACTATGTAGTTTCCCTAGCGGGCATTTGGACTATTTAGGTTACCTAGCGGACACTTGGACTATGTAGGTTACCTAGCGGGCACTTGGATTATCTAGGTTACCTAGCAGGCACTTTGACTATCTAGGTTAACTAACGGGCACTTGGACTATGTAGGTTTCCTAGCGGGCACTTGGATTATATAGGTTCCCTATCGGGCACTTGGACTATGTAGGTTAACTAGCAGGCACTTGGATTATCTAGTTTAACGAATGTGCACTTGGACTATGTAGGTTACCTAGCCGCCACTTGGACTATCTAGGTTAGCTAACAGGCACTTGGACTATCTAGGTTCCCTAGCGGGCACTTGTACTATCTAGGTTACCTAGCTGGTACTAGGACTATGTAGGTCAACTAGCGGGCCCTTGGACTATCTAGGTTAGCTAACGGTCACAAACATTATGTAGGTTAACGAGCGGGCACTTGGAATATGTAGGTTAACTAGCGGACAGTTGCACTATGTAGGTTAACTAGCAGGCACTTGGACTATGTAGGTTAACTAGCGGGCACTTGGACTATGTAGGTTAACTAGCGGGCCCTTGGACTATGTAGATTCCCTAGGGGGCACTTGGACTATGTATGTTCCAGAGCGGGCACTTGGACTATGTAGGTTCCAGAGCGGGCACTTGGACTATCTAGGTTCCAGAGCGGGCACTTGGACTATTTACGTTCCTTAGCGGGCACTTGGACTATGTACGTTAACTAGCGTGCCCTTGGACTATCTTGGTTACGTAGCAGGCACTTGGTATATAGGTTAACTAGCGGGCACTTGGACTATGTAGGTTAACTAGCGGTCACTTGCACGATCTAGGTTAACTTGCGGGCCCTTGCTCTATGAAGGTTAACTAGCGGTCCCATGGATTATGTAGGTTTACTAGCAGGCACTTGGACTATCTAGGTTAACTAGCGGGCACGTGGACTATGTAGTTTCCCTAGCGGGCATTTGGACTATTTAGGTTACCTAGCGGGCACTTGGACTATGTAGGTTACCTAGCGGGCACTTGGACTATCTAGGTTACCTAGCAGGCACTTTGACTATCTAGGTTAACTAACGGGCACTTGGACTATGTAGGTTGCCTAGCGGGCACTTGGATTATGTAGGTTCCCTATCGGGCACTTGGACTATGTAGGTTAACTAGCGGGCACTTGGACTGTTTAGGTTACCTAGCTGGCACTTGGATTATCTAGTTTACCGAATGGGCACTTGGACTATGTAGGTTACCTAGCCGCCACTTGGACTATCTACGTTAGCTAACAGGCACTTGGACTATCTAGGTTCCCTAGCGGGCACTTGTATTATCTAGGTTACCTAGCTGGCACTAGGACTATGTAGGTCAACTAGCGGGCCCTTGGACTATCTAGGTTAGCTAACGGTCACTTAGATTATGTAGGTTAACTAGCGGGCACTTGGAATATGTAGGTTAAATAGCGGACAGTTGCACTACGTAGGTTAACTAGCGGGCGCATGGACTATGTAGGTTTCTTAGCGGGCCCTTGGACTATCTAGGTTCCCTAAAGGGCACTTGGACTTTCTAGGTTACCGAACGGGCACTTGGACTATCTAGGTTACCTAGCGGGCACTTAGACTATGTAGGCTAACTAGGGGGCCCTTGGACGATCTAGGTTACCTAGCAGGTACTTGAACTATCTAGGTTAACTATAGAGCACTTGCACTATCTAGGTTACCTAGCGGACACTTGCACTATGTATGTTCCCTAGGGGCACTTGGACTATCTATGTTAACTAGCAGGCACTTGGAATATGTAGGGTACCTAGCAGGCACTTGGACTATCTAGGTTAACTAGCGGGCACTTGGACTATCTAAGTTAACTAGCGTGCACTTGGACTATGTAGTTCATTAGCGGGCACTTGGACTACCTAGGTTGCCTAGCGGGCACTTGGACTATGTAGGTTATCTAGCAGGCACTTGGATAATCTACGTTATCTAGCGGGCCCTTGGACTATGTAGGTTAACTAGCAGGCACTTGGACTATGTAGGTTAACTAGCGGGCACTTGGACTATGTAGGTTAACTAGCGGGCCCTTGAACTATGTAGGTTAACTACCGGGCACTTGGAAGATCTAGGTTAACTAGCGTGTACTTAGACTATGTAGGTTAACTAGCGGGCCCTTGGACTATGTAGATTCCCTAGCGGGCACTTGGACTATGTATGTTCCAGAGCGGGTACTTGGACTATGTAGGTTCCTGAGCGGGCACTTGGACTATCTATGTTCCAGAGCGGGTACTTGGACTAGCTAGGTTCCTTAGCGGGCACTTGTACTATGTAGGTTAACTAACGTGCCCTTGGACTATCTTGGTTACGTAGCAGGCACTTGGTATATAGGTTAACTAGCGGGCACTTGGACTATATAGGTTAACTAGCGGACACTTGCACGATCTAGGTTAACTAGCGGGCCCTTGCATTATGTAGGTTAACTAGTGGGCCCTTGGACTATGTAGGTTAACTAGCAGGCACTTGGACTATGTAGGTTAACTAGCGGGCAAGTGGACTATGTAGTTTCCCTAGCGGGCATTTGGACTATTTAGGTTACCTAGCGGACACTTGGATTTGTAGGTTACCTAGCGGGCACTTGGATTATCTAGGTTACCTAGCAGGCACTTTGACTATCTAGGTTAACTAACGGGCACTTGGACTATGTAGGTTGCCTAGCGGGCACTTGGATTATATAGGTTCCCTATCAGGCACTTGGACTATGTAGGTTAACTAGCAGGCACTTGGATTATCTAGTTTAACGAATGGTCACTTGGACTATGTAGGTTACCTAGCCGCCACTTGGACTATCTAGGTTAGCTAACAGGCACTTGGACTATCTAGGTTAACTAGCGGGCACTTGGACTATCTAAGTTAACTAGCGTGCACTTGGACTATGTAGTTCATTAGCGGGCACTTGGACTACCTAGGTTGCCTAGCGGGCACTTGGACTATGTAGGTTATCTAGCAGGCACTTGGACAATCTAGGTTATCTAGCGGGCACTTGGACTATGTAGGTTAACTAGAGGACACTTGGAATATCTAGGTTAACTAGTGGGCCCTTGGACTATGTAGGTTAACTAGCAGGCACTTGGACTATGTAGGTTAACTGGCGGGCACTTGGACTATGTAGGTTAACTAGTGGGCCCTTGAACTATGTAGGTTAACTACCGGGCACTTGGAAGATCTAGGTTAACTAGCGTGTACTTAGACTATGTAGGTTAACTAGCGGGCCCTTGGACTATGTAGATTCCCTAGCGGGCACTTGGACTATGTATGTTCCAGAGCGGGTACTTGGACTATGTAGGTTCCAGAGCGGGCACATGGACTATCTAGGTTCCAGAGCGGGTACTTGGACTAGCTAGGTTCCTTAGCGGGCACTTGTACTATGTAGGTTAACTAGCGTGCCCTTGGACTATCTTGGTTACGTAGCAGGCACTTGGTATATAGGTTAACTAGCGGGCACTTGGACGATTTAGGTTAACTAGCAGACACTTGCACGATCTAGGTTAACTAGCGGGCCCTTGCATTATGTAGGTTAACTAGCGGGCCCATGGATTATGTAGGTTTACTAGCAGGCACTTGGACTATCTAGGTTAACTAGCGGTCAAGTGGACTATGTAGTTTCCCTAGCGGGCATTTGGACTATTTAGGTTACCTAGCGGACACTTGGACTATGTAGGTTACCTAGCGGGCACTTGGATTATCTAGGTTACCTAGCAGGCACTTTGACTATCTAGGTTAACTAACGGGCACTTGGACTATGTAGGTTTCCTAGCGGGCACTTGGATTATATAGGTTCCCTATCGGGCACTTGGACTATGTAGGTTAACTAGCAGGCACTTGGATTATCTAGTTTAACGAATGTGCACTTGGACTATGTAGGTTACCTAGCCGCCACTTGGACTATCTAGGTTAGCTAACAGGCACTTGGACTATCTAGGTTCCCTAGCGGGCACTTGTACTATCTAGGTTACCTAGCTGGTACTAGGACTATGTAGGTCAACTAGCGGGCCCTTGGACTATCTAGGTTAGCTAACGGTCACTTAGATTATGTAGGTTAACGAGCGGGCACTTGGAATATGTAGGTTAACTAGCGGGCCCTTGGACTATGTAGATTCCCTAGGGGGCACTTGGACTATGTATGTTCCAGAGCGGGCACTTGGACTATGTAGGTTCCAGAGCGGGCACTTGGACTATCTAGGTTCCAGAGCGGGCACTTGGACTATCTACGTTCCTTAGCGGGCACTTGGACTATGTACGTTAACTAGCGTGCCCTTGGACTATCTTGGTTACGTAGCAGGCACTTGGTATATAGGTTAACTAGCGGGCACTTGGACTATGTAGGTTAACTACCGGTCACTTGCACGATCTAGGTTAACTTGCGGGACCTTGCTCTATGTAGGTTAACTAGCGGTCCCATGGATTATGTAGGTTTACTAGCAGGCACTTGGACTATCTAGGTTAACTAGCGGGCACGTGGACTATGTAGTTTCCCTAGCGGGCATTTGGACTATTTAGGTTACCTAGCGGGCACTTGGACTATGTAGGTTACCTAGCGGGCACTTGGACTATCTAGGTTACCTAGCAGGCACTTTGACTATCTAGGTTAACTAACGGGCACTTGGACTATGTAGGTTGCCTAGCGGGCACTTGGATTATGTAGGTTCCCTATCGGGCACTTGGACTATGTAGGTTAACTAGCGGGCACTTGGACTGTTTAGGTTACCTAGCTGGCACTTGGATTATCTAGTTTACCGAATGGGCACTTGGACTATGTAGGTTACCTAGCCGCCACTTGGACTATCTACATAAGCTAACAGGCACTTGGACTATCTAGGTTCCCTAGCGGGCACTTGTATTATCTAGGTTACCTAGCTGGCACTAGGACTATGTAGGTCAACTAGCGGGCCCTTGGACTATCTAGGTTAGCTAACGGTCACTTAGATTATGTAGGTTAACTAGCGGGCACTTGGAATATGTAGGTTAAATAGCGGACAGTTGCACTACGTAGGTTAACTAGCGGGCGCATGGACTATGTAGGTTTCTTAGCGGGCCCTTGGACTATCTAGGTTCCCTAAAGGGCACTTGGACTATCTAGGTTACCGAACGGGCACTTGGACTATCTAGGTTACCTAGCGGGCACTTAGACTATGTAGGCTAACTAGGGGGCCCTTGGACGATCTAGGTTACCTAGCAGGTACTTGAACTATCTAGGTTAACTAGAGGGCACTTGCACTATCTAGGTTACCTAGCGGACACTTGGACTATGTATGTTCCCTAGGGGCACTTGGACTATCTATGTTAACTAGCAGGCACTTGGAATATGTAGGGTACCTAGCAGGCACTTGGACTATCTAGGTTAACTAGCGGGCACTTGGACTATCTAAGTTAACTAGCGTGCACTTGGACTATGTAGTTCATTAGCGGGCACTTGGACTACCTAGGTTGCCTAGCGGGCACTTGGACTATGTAGGTTATCTAGCAGGCACTTGGACAATCTAGGTTATCTAGCGGGCCCTTGGACTATGTAGGTTAACTAGCAGGCACTTGGACTATGTAGGTTAACTAGCGGGCCCTTGAACTATGTAGGTTAACTACCGGGCACTTGGAAGATCTAGGTTAACTAGCGTGTACTTAGACTATGTAGGTTAACTAGCGGGCCCTTGGACTATGTAGATTCCCTAGCGGGCACTTGGACTATGTATGTTCCAGAGCGGGTACTTGGACTATGTAGGTTCCAGAGCGGGCACTTGGACTATCTAGGTTCCAGAGCGGGTACTTGGACTAGCTAGGTTCCTTAGCGGGCACTTGTACTATGTAGGTTAACTAGCGTGCCCTTGGACTATCTTGGTTACGTAGCAGGCACTTGGTATATAGGTTAACTAGCGGGCACTTGGACTATATAGGTTAACTAGCGGACACTTGCACGATCTAGGTTAACTAGCGGGCCCTTGCATTATGTAGGTTAACTAGCGGGCCCATGGATTATGTAGGTTTACTAGCAGGCACTTGGACTATCTAGGTTAACTAGCGGGCAAGTGGACTATGTAGTTTCCCTAGCGGGCATTTGGACTATTTAGGTTACCTAGCGGACACTTGGACTATGTAGGTTACCTAGCGGGCACTTGGATTATCTAGGTTACCTAGCAGGCACTTTGACTATCTAGGTTAACTAACGGGCACTTGGACTATGTAGGTTGCCTAGCGGGCACTTGGATTATATAGGTTCCCTATCGGGCACTTGGACTATGTAGGTTAACTAGCAGGCACTTGGATTATCTAGTTTAACGAATGGTCACTTGGACTATGTAGGTTACCTAGCCGCCACTTGGACTATCTAGGTTAGCTAACAGGCACTTGGACTATCTAGGTTAACTAGCGGGCACTTGGACTATCTAAGTTAACTAGCGTGCACTTGGACTATGTAGTTCATTAGCGGGCACTTGGACTACCTAGGTTGCCTAGCGGGCACTTGGACTATGTAGGTTATCTAGCAGGCACTTGGACAATCTAGGTTATCTAGCGGGCACTTGGACTATGTAGGTTAACTAGAGGACACTTGGAATATCTAGGTTAACTAGTGGGCCCTTGGACTATGTAGGTTAACTAGCAGGCACTAGGACTATGTAGGTTAACTAGCGGGCACTTGGACTATGTAGGTTAACTAGCGGGCCCTTGAACTATGTAGGTTAACTACCGGGCACTTGGAAGATCTAGGTTAACTAGCGTGTACTTAGACTATGTAGGTTAACTAGCGGGCCCTTGGACTATGTAGGTTAACTAGCGGGCCCTTGGACTATGTAGATTCCCTAGGGGGCACTTGGACTATGTATGTTCCAGAGCGGGCACTTGGACTATGTAGGTTCCAGAGCGGGCACTTGGACTATCTAGGTTCCAGAGCGGGCACTTGGACTATCTACGTTCCTTAGCGGGCACTTGGACTATGTACGTTAACTAGCGTGCCCTTGGACTATCTTGGTTACGTAGCAGGCACTTGGTATATAGGTTAACTAGCGGGCACTTGGACTATGTAGGTTAACTAGCGGTCACTTGCACGATCTAGGTTAACTTGCGGGCCCTTGCTCTATGTAGGTTAACTAGCGGTCCCATGGATTATGTAGGTTTACTAGCAGGCACTTGGACTATCTAGGTTAACTAGCGGGCACGTGGACTATGTAGTTTCCCTAGCGGGCATTTGGACTATTTAGGTTACCTAGCGGGCACTTGGACTATGTAGGTTACCTAGCGGGCACTTGGACTATCTAGGTTACCTAGCAGGCACTTTGACTATCTAGGTTAACTAACGGGCACTTGGACTATGTAGGTTGCCTAGCGGGCACTTGGATTATGTAGGTTCCCTATCGGGCA
>NW_027458922.1:0-34347 GCF_050624435.1 Tenrec ecaudatus
CCCCTAGGCTTAGGCTAGGGAAGCCCTAGGCTTAGGCTAGGCACCAATAAGCTTAGGCTAGGGCACCCCTAGGCTTAGGTTAGGGCACCCCTAGGCTTAGGCTAAGGCTAGTGATCCCCTAGCCTAAGGTTAGGGCACCCCGAGGCTTAGGCTATTGCACCCCTAGGCTTAGGCTAGGGCACCCCTAGGCTTAGGCTTGGCACCCCTAGGCTTAGGCTTGGGCACCCCTAGGCTTAGATTAGGGCAGCCCTAGGCTTAGGCTAGAGCACCCATAGCCTTAGGCTAGGGCACCCCTAGGCTTAGGATAGGGCACCCCTAGGCTTAGGCTAAGGCTAGGGCTCACCTAGCCTAAGGCTAGGGCACCCCTAGGCTTAGGCTAGGGTACCCCTAGGCTTAGGCTAGGGAACCCCTAGTTTAAGGCTAGGGCACCCCTAGGCATAGGCTAGGACACCCCTAGGCTTAGGCTAAGGCTAGGGCTCGCCTAGCCTAAGGCTAGGTCACCCCTAAGCTTAGGCTAGGACAGACATAGGCTTAGGCTTGGGCACCCCTAGGTATAGGCTACGGTAGCCCTAGGCTTAGGCTAAGGCTAGGGTTCGCCTAGCCTAAGGATAGGGAACCCCTAGGCTTAGGCTAGGGCACCCCTAGGCTTAGGCTAGGGCAGCCCTAGGCTTACGCTAGGGCACCCCTAGGCTTAGGCTAGGGCACCCCTAGGCTTGGGCTAAGGCTAGGGATCCCCTAGACTAAGGCTAGGGCAGCCCTAGGCTTAGGCTAGGGCACCCCTAGGCTTAGGCTAGGGCACCCCTAGGCTTAGGCTTTTCACCCCTAGGCTTAGGCTTGGGTACCCCTAGTCTTATGCTAGGGCAGCCCTAGGCTTAGGCTAAGGCTAGGGCTCGCCTAGCCTAAGGCTAGGGCACCCCTAGGCTTAGGCTAGGGCACCCCTAGGCTTAGGCTAGGGCAGCCCTAGGCTTAGGCTAGGGCACCCCTAGGCTTAGGCTAGGGCACCCCTAGGCTTAGGCAAGGGCACCCCTAGGCTTAGGCTAAGGCTAGGCCTCTCCTAGCCTAAGGCTAGGGCACCCCTAGGCTTAGACTAGGGCACCCCTAGGCTTAGGCTAGGGAACCCCTAGCCTAAGATTAGGGCACCCCTATTTTAGGCTGGGAACCCCTAGGCTTAGGCTATGGCACCCCTAGACTTAGGCTAAGGCTAGGGTTCGCCAAGCCTAAGGCTAGGGTACCCCTAGGCTTAGGCTAGGACAGACCTAGGCTTAGGCTAGGGCACCCCTAGGCTTAGGCTTGGCACCCCTAGGCTTAGGCTTGGGCAGCCATAGGCTTAGGCTGGGGCATCCCTAGGCTTAGGCTAGGGCAGCCTTAGTCTTAGGCTAGGGCAGCCCTAGGCTTAGGCTAGGGCACCCCTAGGCTTAGGCTAGGGCACCCCTAGGCTTAGGCTAAGGCTAGGGCTCACCTAGCCTAAGGCTAGAGCAACCCTAGGCTTAGACAAGGGCAAACCCAAGGCTTAGGCTAGGAAACCCCTAGCCTAAGGCTAGGGCACCACTAGGTTTAGGCTAGGGCACCCCTAGGCTTAGGCTAGGGCACCGCTAGGCTTAGGCTTAGGCTAGGGCTCCCCTAGCCTAAGGCTAGGGCAACCCTAGGCTTAGGCTAGGGCACCCCTAGGCTTAGGCTAGGGCACCCCTAGACTTAGGCTATGGCACCCCTAGGCTTAGGCTAAGGTTAGGGCTCCCCTAGCCTAAGGCTAGGGCACCCCTAGGCTCAGTCTACGGCACCCCTAGGCTTAGGCTAGGGCATCCCTAGGCTTAGGCGAAGGTTAGGGCTCCCCTAGGCTAAGGCTAGGGCACCCCTAGGCTTAGTCTAGGGCACCCCTAGGCTTAGGCTAGGGCACCCCTAGGCTTAGGCTAAGTCTAGGGCTCTCCTAGCCTAAGGCTAGGGCACCCCTAGGCTTAGGCTAGGGCACCCCTAGGCTTAGTCTAGGGCACCCCTAGGCTTAGGCTAGGGCACCCCTAGGCTTAGGCTAGGGCACCCCTCCTTAGGCTCGGCAGCCCTAGGCTTAGGCTAAGGCTAGGGCTCGCCTAGCCTAAGGCTAGGGCACCCCTAGCCTTAGGATAGGGCAGACCTAGGCTTAGGCTAGGGCACCCCTAGGCTTTGGCTAGGGCACCCCTAGGCTTAGGCTAGGGCACCCCTAGGCTTAGGCTAGGGTACCCCTAGGTTTAGGCTAACGCTAGGGCTCTCCTAGCCTTAGGCTAGGGCACCCCTAGGCTTAGGCTAGGGCACCCCTAGGCTTCGGCTAGGGAACCCCTAGCCTAAGGCTAGGGCACCCCTAGGCTTAGGCTAGGGCACCCCTAGGCGTAGGCTAGGGCACCCTAGGCTTAGGCTAAGGCTAGGGCTTCCCTAGCCTAAGGCTAGGTCACCACAAGGCTTAGGCTAGGGCACCCCTAGGCTTAGGCTAAGGCTAGGGCACCCCTAGGCTTAGGCTAGGGCACCCTTAGGCTTAGGCTTGGGCACCCCTAGGCTTAGGCTAGGACACCCCTAGGCTTAAGCTAAGGCTACGGCTCCCGTAGCCTCAGGCTACGGCACCCCTAGACTCAGGCTATGGCACCCCTAGGCTCAGGCTACGGCAATCCTAGGTTTGACTAACGCAAGGGCTCCCCTATCCTCAGGCTAGGGCACCCATACGCTCAGGCTAGGGTACCCCTAGGCTTAGGCTAGGGCACCCCTAGGCCTAGGCTAGGGCACCCGTATATTTAGGCTAAGGCACCCTAGGCTTATGCTAGGGCACCTCTAGGCTCAGTCAAGGGCACCCCAAGGCTTAGGCTAGGGCACCCCTAGGCTTAGGCTAAGTCTAGGGCTCCCCTAGGCTAAGGCTAGGGCACCCCTAGGCTTAGGCTAAGTCTAGGGCTCCCCTAGCCTAAGCCTAGGGCACCCCTAGGCTTAGGCTAGGGCACCCCTAGGCTTATGCTAGGGCACCACTAGGCTTAAGCTAAGGCTACGGCTCCCCTAGCCTCAGGCTAGGGCACCCCTACACTCAGGCTATGGCACCCCTAGGCTTAGGCTAGGGCAGCCCTAGGCTTAGGCTAGGACAGACCTAGGCTTAGGCTAGGGCACCCCTAGGCTTAGGTTTGGCACCCCAAGGCTTAGGCTAGGACAGACCTAGGCTTAGGCTTGGGCACCCCTAGGTATAGGCTAGGGTAGCCCTAGGCTTAGGCTAAGGCTAGGGTTCGCCTAGCCTAAGGATAGGGCACCCCTAGGCTTAGGCTATGGCACCCCTAGGCTTAGGCTAAGGCAGCCCTAGGCTTACGCTAGGGCACCCCTAGGCTTAGGCTAGGGCACCCCTAGGCTTAGGCTTGGCACCCCTAGGCTTAGGCTTGGGCACCCCTAGGCTTAGGCTAGGGCAGCCCTAGGCTTAGGCTAAGGCTAGGGCTCGCCTAGCCTAAGGGTATGGCACCCCTAGGCTTAGGCTAGGTACCCCTAGGCTTAGGCTAGGGCAGCCCTAGGCTTAGGCTAGGGCACCCCTAGGCTTAGGCTCGGGCACCCCTAGGCTTAGGTTAGGGCACCCCTAGGCTTAGACTAAGGCTAGGGCTCACCTAGCCTAAGGCTAAGGCACCCCTAGGCTTAGGCTAGGGAACCCCTAGCGTAAGATTAGGGCACCCCTATTCTTAGGCTAGGGCACCCCTTGGCTTAGGCTAGGGCACCCCAAGGCTTAGGCTAAGGCTAGGGTTCGCATAGCCTAAGGCTAGGGCACCCCTAGGCTTAGGCTAGGACAGACCTAGGCTTAGCCTTGGCATCCGTAGGCTTAGGCTTGGGCAGCCATACGCTATGGCTAGGGCAGCCCTAGGCTTAGGCTAAGGCTAGGGCTCGCCTAGCCTAAGGCTAGGGCACCCCTAGGCTTAGGCTAGGGCACCCCTAGGCTTAGGCTAGGGCACCCCTAGGCTTAGGCTTAGGCTAGGGCTTAGGCTAGGGCTCCCCTAGCCTAAGGCTAGGGCAACCCTAGGCTTAGGCTAGGGCACCCCTAGGCTTAGGCTAGGGCACCCCTAGACTTAGGCTAGGGCACCCCTAGGCTTAGGCCAGGGCACCCGTAGACTTAGGCTAGGGCACCCCTAGGCTTAGGCTAAGGTTAGGGCTCCCCTGACCTAAGGCTAGGGCACCCCTAGGCTCAGTCTAGGGCACCCCTAGGCTTATGCTAGGGCACCCCTAGGCTTAGGCTAGGGCACCCCTAGGCTTAGGCTAAGCTTAGGGCACCCTTAGCCTAAGGCTGGGCACCCCTAGGCTAAGTCTAGGGCACCCCTAGGCTTAGGCTAGGGCACCCCTAGGCTTAGGCTAAGGCTAGGGCTCCCCTAGGCTTAGGCTAGGGCACCCCTAGGCTTAGGCTAGGGAACCCTTAGCCTAAGGCTAGGGCACCCCTAGGTTTAGGCTAGGTCACCCCTAGGCTTAGGCTAGGGCACCCCTAGGCTTAGGCTAAGGCTTGGGCTTCCCTAGCCTAAGGCTAGGTCACCACTAGGCTTAGGCTAGGGCACCCCTAGGCTTAGGCTAAGGCTAGCGCACCCCTAAGCTTAGGCTAATGCTAGGGCTCCCCTAGCCTAAGGCTAGGGCACCCCTAGGCTTAGGCTAGGGCACAACAAGGCTTAGGCTAGGGCACCCCTAAGCTTAGGATAGGGCACCCTTAGGCTTAGGCTAGGGCACACCTAGGCTTAGGGTAGGGCACCCCTTGACTTAGGCTCAGGCTACGGCTCCCGTAGCCTCAGGCTACGGCACCCCTAGACTCAGGCTATGGCACCCCTAGGCTTAGGCTAGGGTACCCCTAGGCTTAGGCTAGGGCACCCCTATATTTAGGCTAAGGCACCCAAGGCTTATGCTAGGGCACCCCTAGACTTAGGCTAGGGCACCCCAAGGCTTAGGGTAATGTTAGGGCTCCCCTAGCCTAAGGCTAGAGTACCCCTAGGCTTAGGCTAGGGCACCCTTAGGCTTAGGCTAGGGCACCCCTAGGCTTATGCTAGGGCACCCCTAGATTTAGGCTTAGGCTAGGGCTCCCCTAGCCTAAGGGTAGAGTACCCCTAGGCTTAGGCTAGGGCACCCCTAGGCTTAGGCTAGGGCACCCCTAGGCTTAGGCTAGGGCATCCCTAGGCTTCGGCTAGGGCACCCCTATGCTTAGGCTAGGGCACACCTAGGCTTAGGCTAGGACTGACCTAGGCTTAGGCTAGGGCACCCTAGGCTTAGGTTTGGCACCCCAAGGCTTAGGCTAGGACAGACCTAGGCTTAGGCTTGGGCACCCCTAGGTATAGGCTAGGGTAGCCCTAGGCTTAGGCTAAGGCTAGGGCTCGCCTAGCCTAAGGATAGGGCACCCCTAGGCTTAGGCTATGGCACCCCTAGGCTTAGGCTAGGGCAGTCCTAGGCTTACGCTAGGGCACCCCTAGGCTTAGGCTAAGGCTAGGGATCCCCTAGACTAAGGCTAGGGCAGCCCTAGGCTTAGGCTAGGGCACCCCTAGGCTTAGGCTAGGGCACCCCTAGGTTTAGGCTTGGCACCCCTAGGCTTAGGCTTGGGCACCCCGAGGCTTAGGCTAGGGCAGCCCTAGGCTTAGGCTAAGGCTAGGGCTCGCCTAACCAAAGGCTATGGCACCCCTAGTCTTAGGCTAGGTACCCCTAGGCTTAGGCTAGGGCACCCCTAGGCTTAGGCTAGGGCACCCCTAGGCTTACGCTAGGGCACCCCTGGGCTTACGCTAGGGCACCCCTAGGCTTAGGCTAGGACAGACCTAGGCTTAGGCTAGGGCACCCCTAGGCTTAGCCTTGGCACCCCTAGGCTTAGGCTTGGGCAGCCATAGGCTATGGCTAAGGCTAGGGATCCCCTAGACTAAGGCTAGGGCACCCCTAGGCTTAGGCTAGGGCACCCCTAGGCTTAGGCTTGGGCACCCCTAGGCTTAGCCTAGGGCACCCCTAGGCTTAGGCTAAGGCTAGGGCTCACCTAGCCTAAGGCTAGGGCAACCCTAGGCTTAGACAAGGGCAAACCCAAGGCTTAGGCTAGGAAACCCCTAGCCTAAGGCTAGGGCACCCCTAGGTTTAGGCTAGGGCACACCTAGGATTAGGCTAGTGCACCCCTAGGCTTAGGCTTAGGCTAGGGCTTAGGCTAGGGCTCCCCTAGCCTAAGGCTAGGGCAACCTTAGGCTTAGGCTAGGGCACCCCACGGCTTAGGCTAGGGCACCCCTAGACTTAGGCTAGGGCACCCCTAGGCTTAGGCTAAGGTTAGGGCTCCCCTGGCCTAAGGCTAGGGCACCCCTAGCCTCAGTCTAGGGCACCCCTAGGCTTAGGCTAGGGCACCCCTAGGCTTAGGCTAGGGCACCCCTAGGCTTAGGCTAAGCTTAGGGCTCCCTTAGCCTAAGGCTAGGGCACCCCTAGGCTCAGTCTAGGGCACCCCTAGGCTTAGGTTAGCGCACCCCTAGGCTGAGGCTAGCGCACCCCTAGGCTTAGGCTAAGTCTAGGGCTCTCCTAGCCTAAGGCTAGGGCACCCCTAGGCTTAGGCTAGGGCACCCCTAGGCTTAGTCTAGGGCACCCCTGGGCTTAGGCTATGGCACCCCTAGGCTTAGGCTAGGGCACCCCTAGGCTTAGGCTAGGGCTATGGTTCGCCTAGCCTAAGGCTATGGCACCCCTAGGCTTAGGCTAGGGCACCCCTAGGCTTAGTCTAGGGCACCCCTAGGCTTAGGCTATGGCACCCCTAGGCTTAGGCTAGGGCACCCCTAGGCTTAGGCTAAGGCTTTGGCTCGCCTAGCCTAAGGCTTGGGCACCCCTAGTCTTAGGTTAGGGCAGACCTAGGCTTAGGCTAGGGCACCCCAAGGCTTTGGCTAGGGCACCCCAGGCTTAGGGTAGGGCACCCCTAGGCTTAGGCTAGGGCACCCCTAGGCTTAGACTAAGGCTAGTGCTCCCCTAGCCTAAGGCTAGGGCACCCCTAGGCTTAGGCTAGGGCACCCCTAGGCTTAGGCTAGGGAACCCCTAGCCTAAGTCTAGGGCACCCCTAGGCTTAGGCTAGGGCACCCCTAGGCTTAGGCTAGGGCAGCCCTAGGCTTAGGCTAAGGCTAGGGCTTCCCTAGCCTAAGGCTAGGTCACCACTAGGCTTAGGCTAGGGCACCCCTAGGTTTAGGCTAAGGCTAGGGCACCCCTAGGCTTAGGCTAAGGCTAGGGCTCCCCTAGCCTAAGGCTAGGGCACCCCTAGGCTTAGGCTAGGGCACCCCTAGGTTAGGCTAGGGCACCGGTAAGCTTAGGCTAGGGCACCCTTAGGCTTAGGCTAGGGCACCCCTAGGCTTAGGCTAGGGCACCCCTAGGCTTAGGCTAAGGCTACGGCTCCCGTAGCCTCAGGCTACGGCACCCCTAGACTCAGGCTATGGCACCCCTAGGCTTAGGCTAGGGCACACCTAGGCTTAGGCTAGGGCACCCCTTTATTTAGGGTAAGGCACCCAAGGCTTATGCTAGGGCACCCCTAACTTAGGCTAGGGCACCCCATGGCTTAGGGTAATGTTAGGGCTCCCCTAGCCTAAGGCTAGAGTACCCCTAGGCTTAGGCTAGGGCACCCCTAGGCTTATGCTAGGGCACCCCTAGGCTTAGGCTTAGGCTAGGGCTCCCCTAGCCTAAGGCTAGAGTACCCCTAGGCTTAGGCTAGGGCACCCCTAGGCTTAGGCTAGGGCACCGCTAGGCTTAGGCTAGGGCATCCCTAGGCTTAGGCTAGGGCACCCCTATGCTTAGGCTAGGGCACCCCTAGGCTTAGGCTAAGGCTACGGCTCCCCTAGCCTCAGGCTAGGGCACCCCTAGACTCAGGCAATGGCACCCCTAGGCTTAGGCTAGGGCACCCCTAGGCTTAGGCTAGGACAGACCTAGGCTTAGGCTAGGGCACCCCTAGGCTTAGGTTTGGCACCCCAAGGCTTAGGCTAGGACAGACCTAGGCTTAGGCTTGGGCACCCCTAGGTATAGGCTAGGGTAGCCCTAGGCTTAGGGTAAGGCTAGGGCTCGCCTAGCCTAAGGATAGGGCACCGCTAGGCTTAGACTATGGCACCCCTAGGCTTAGGCTAGGGCAGCCCTAGGCTTACGCTAGGGCACCCCTAGGCTTAGGCTAGGGCACCCCTAGGCTTAGGCTTGGCACCCCTAGGCTTAGGCTTGGGCACCCCTAGGCTTAGGCTAGGGCAGACCTAGGCTTAGCCTTGGCACCCGTAGGCTTAGGCTTGGGCAGCCATACGCTATGGCTAGGGCAGCCCTAGGCTTAGGCTAAGGCTAGGGCTCGCCTAGCCTAAGGCTAGGGCACCCCTAGGCTTAGGCTAGGGCACCCCTAGGCTTAGGCTAGGGCACCCCTAGGCTTAGGCTAGGGCACCCCTAGGCTTAGGCTTAGGCTAGGGCTTAGGCTAGGGCTCCCCTAGCCTAAGGCTAGGGCAACCCTAGGCTTAGGCTAGGGCACCCCTAGGCTTAGGCTAGGGCACCCCTAGACTTAGGCTAGGGCACCCCTAGGCTTAGGCCAGGGCACCCGTAGACTTAGGCTAGGGCACCCCTAGGCTTAGGCTAAGGTTAGGGCTCCCCTGACCTAAGGCTAGGGCACCCCTAGGCTCAGTCTAGGGCACCCCTAGGCTTATGCTAGGGCACCCCTAGGCTTAGGCTAGGGCACCCCTAGGCTTAGGCTAAGCTTAGGGCACCCTTAGCCTAAGGCTGGGCACCCCTAGGCTCAGTCTAGGGCACCCCTAGGCTTAGGCTAGGGCACCCCTAGGCTTAGGCTAAGGCTAGGGCTCCCCTAGGCTTAGGCTAGGGCACCCCTAGGCTTAGGCTAGGGAACCCTTAGCCTAAGGCTAGGGCACCCCTAGGTTTAGGCTAGGTCACCCCTAGGCTTAGGCTAGGGCACCCCTAGGCTTAGGCTAAGGCTTGGGCTTCCCTAGCCTAAGGCTAGGTCACCACTAGGCTTAGGCTAGGGCACCCCTAGGCTTAGGCTAAGGCTAGCGCACCCCTAAGCTTAGGCTAATGCTAGGGCTCCCCTAGCCTAAGGCTAGGGCACCCCTAGGCTTAGGCTAGGGCACAACAAGGCTTAGGCTAGGGCACCCCTAAGCTTAGGATAGGGCACCCTTAGGCTTAGGCTAGGGCACACCTAGGCTTAGGGTAGGGCACCCCTTGACTTAGGCTCAGGCTACGGCTCCCGTAGCCTCAGGCTACGGCACCCCTAGACTCAGGCTATGGCACCCCTAGGCTTAGGCTAGGGTACCCCTAGGCTTAGGCTAGGGCACCCCTATATTTAGGCTAAGGCACCCAAGGCTTATGCTAGGGCACCCCTAGACTTAGGCTAGGGCACCCCAAGGCTTAGGGTAATGTTAGGGCTCCCCTAGCCTAAGGCTAGAGTACCCCTAGGCTTAGGCTAGGGCACCCTTAGGCTTAGGCTAGGGCACCCCTAGGCTTATGCTAGGGCACCCCTAGATTTAGGCTTAGGCTAGGGCTCCCCTAGCCTAAGGGTAGAGTACCCCTAGGCTTAGGCTAGGGCACCCCTAGGCTTAGGCTAGGGCACCCCTAGGCTTAGGCTAGGGCATCCCTAGGCTTCGGCTAGGGCACCCCTATGCTTAGGCTAGGGCACACCTAGGCTTAGGCTAGGACTGACCTAGGCTTAGGCTAGGGCACCCTAGGCTTAGGTTTGGCACCCCAAGGCTTAGGCTAGGACAGACCTAGGCTTAGGCTTGGGCACCCCTAGGTATAGGCTAGGGTAGCCCTAGGCTTAGGCTAAGGCTAGGGCTCGCCTAGCCTAAGGATAGGGCACCCCTAGGCTTAGGCTATGGCACCCCTAGGCTTAGGCTAGGGCAGTCCTAGGCTTACGCTAGGGCACCCCTAGGCTTAGGCTAAGGCTAGGGATCCCCTAGACTAAGGCTAGGGCAGCCCTAGGCTTAGGCTAGGGCACCCCTAGGCTTAGGCTAGGGCACCCCTAGGTTTAGGCTTGGCACCCCTAGGCTTAGGCTTGGGCACCCCGAGGCTTAGGCTAGGGCAGCCCTAGGCTTAGGCTAAGGCTAGGGCTCGCCTAACCAAAGGCTATGGCACCCCTAGTCTTAGGCTAGGTACCCCTAGGCTTAGGCTAGGGCACCCCTAGGCTTAGGCTAGGGCACCCCTAGGCTTACGCTAGGGCACCCCTGGGCTTACGCTAGGGCACCCCTAGGCTTAGGCTAGGACAGACCTAGGCTTAGGCTAGGGCACCCCTAGGCTTAGCCTTGGCACCCCTAGGCTTAGGCTTGGGCAGCCATAGGCTATGGCTAAGGCTAGGGATCCCCTAGACTAAGGCTAGGGCACCCCTAGGCTTAGGCTAGGGCACCCCTAGGCTTAGGCTTGGGCACCCCTAGGCTTAGCCTAGGGCACCCCTAGGCTTAGGCTAAGGCTAGGGCTCACCTAGCCTAAGGCTAGGGCAACCCTAGGCTTAGACAAGGGCAAACCCAAGGCTTAGGCTAGGAAACCCCTAGCCTAAGGCTAGGGCACCCCTAGGTTTAGGCTAGGGCACACCTAGGATTAGGCTAGTGCACCCCTAGGCTTAGGCTTAGGCTAGGGCTTAGGCTAGGGCTCCCCTAGCCTAAGGCTAGGGCAACCTTAGGCTTAGGCTAGGGCACCCCACGGCTTAGGCTAGGGCACCCCTAGACTTAGGCTAGGGCACCCCTAGGCTTAGGCTAAGGTTAGGGCTCCCCTGGCCTAAGGCTAGGGCACCCCTAGCCTCAGTCTAGGGCACCCCTAGGCTTAGGCTAGGGCACCCCTAGGCTTAGGCTAGGGCACCCCTAGGCTTAGGCTAAGCTTAGGGCTCCCTTAGCCTAAGGCTAGGGCACCCCTAGGCTCAGTCTAGGGCACCCCTAGGCTTAGGTTAGCGCACCCCTAGGCTGAGGCTAGCGCACCCCTAGGCTTAGGCTAAGTCTAGGGCTCTCCTAGCCTAAGGCTAGGGCACCCCTAGGCTTAGGCTAGGGCACCCCTAGGCTTAGTCTAGGGCACCCCTGGGCTTAGGCTATGGCACCCCTAGGCTTAGGCTAGGGCACCCCTAGGCTTAGGCTAGGGCTATGGTTCGCCTAGCCTAAGGCTATGGCACCCCTAGGCTTAGGCTAGGGCACCCCTAGGCTTAGTCTAGGGCACCCCTAGGCTTAGGCTATGGCACCCCTAGGCTTAGGCTAGGGCACCCCTAGGCTTAGGCTAAGGCTTTGGCTCGCCTAGCCTAAGGCTTGGGCACCCCTAGTCTTAGGTTAGGGCAGACCTAGGCTTAGGCTAGGGCACCCCAAGGCTTTGGCTAGGGCACCCCAGGCTTAGGGTAGGGCACCCCTAGGCTTAGGCTAGGGCACCCCTAGGCTTAGACTAAGGCTAGTGCTCCCCTAGCCTAAGGCTAGGGCACCCCTAGGCTTAGGCTAGGGCACCCCTAGGCTTAGGCTAGGGCAGCCCTAGGCTTAGGCTAAGGCTAGGGCTTCCCTAGCCTAAGGCTAGGTCACCACTAGGCTTAGGCTAGGGCACCCCTAGGCTTAGGCTAAGGCTAGGGCACCCCTAGGCTTAGGCTAAGGCTAGGGCTCCCCTAGCCTAAGGCTAGGGCACCCCTAGGCTTAGGCTAGGGCACCCCTAGGTTAGGCTAGGGCACCGGTAAGCTTAGGCTAGGGCACCCTTAGGCTTAGGCTAGGGCACCCCTAGGCTTAGGCTAGGGCACCCCTAGGCTTAGGCTAAGGCTACGGCTCCCGTAGCCTCAGGCTACGGCACCCCTAGACTCAGGCTATGGCACCCCTAGGCTTAGGCTAGGGTACACCTAGGCTTAGGCTAGGGCACCCCTTTATTTAGGGTAAGGCACCCAAGGCTTATGCTAGGGCACCCCTAACTTAGGCTAGGGCACCCCATGGCTTAGGGTAATGTTAGGGCTCCCCTAGCCTAAGGCTAGAGTACCCCTAGGCTTAGGCTAGGGCACCCCTAGGCTTATGCTAGGGCACCCCTAGGCTTAGGCTTAGGCTAGGGCTCCCCTAGCCTAAGGCTAGAGTACCCCTAGGCTTAGGCTAGGGCACCTCTAGGCTTAGGCTAGGGCACCGCTAGGCTTAGGCTAGGGCATCCCTAGGCTTAGGCTAGGGCACCCCTATGCTTAGGCTAGGGCACCCCTAGGCTTAGGCTAAGGCTACGGCTCCCCTAGCCTCAGGCTAGGGCACCCCTAGACTCAGGCAATGGCACCCCTAGGCTTAGGCTAGGGCACCCCTAGGCTTAGGCTAGGACAGACCTAGGCTTAGGCTAGGGCACCCCTAGGCTTAGGTTTGGCACCCCAAGGCTTAGGCTAGGACAGACCTAGGCTTAGGCTTGGGCACCCCTAGGTATAGGCTAGGGTAGCCCTAGGCTTAGGGTAAGGCTAGGGCTCGCCTAGCCTAAGGATAGGGCACCGCTAGGCTTAGACTATGGCACCCCTAGGCTTAGGCTAGGGCAGCCCTAGGCTTACGCTAGGGCACCCCTAGGCTTAGGCTAGGGCACTCCTAGGCTTAGGCTTGGCACCCCTAGGCTTAGGCTTGGGCACCCCTAGGCTTAGGCTAGGGCAGCCCTAGGCTTAGGCTAAGGCTAGGGCTCCCCTAGCCAAAGGCTATGGCACCGCTAGGCTTAGGCTAGGTACCCCTAGACTTAGGCTAGGGCACCCCTAGGCTTAGGCTAGGGCACCCCTAGGCTTAGGCTAGGGCACCCCTAGGCTTAGGCTAGGACAGACCTAGGCTTAGGCTAGGGCACCCCTAGGCTTAGCCTTGGCACCCCTAGGCTTAGGCTTGGGCAGCCATAGGCTATGGCTAAGGCTAGGGATCCCCTAGACTAAGGCTATGGCAGTCCTAGGCTTAGGCTAGGGCACCCCTAGGCTTAGGCTAGGGCACCCCTAGGCTTAGGCTATGGCTAGGGCTCACCTAGCCTAAGGCTAGGCCAACCCTAGGCTTAGACAAGGGCAAACCCAAGGCTTAGGCTAGGAAACCCCTAGCCTAAGGCTAGCGCACTCCTAGGTTTAGGCTAGGGCACCCCTAGGCTTAGGCTAGGGCACCCCTAGGCTTAGGCTAAGCTTAGGGCTCCCTTAGCCTAAGGCTAGGGCACCCCTAGGCTCAGTCTAGGGCACCCCTAGGCTTAGGCTAGGGCACCCCTAGGCTTAGGCTAAGTCTAGGGCTCTCCTAGCCTAAGGCTAGGGCACCCCTTGGCTTAGGCTAGGGCACCCCTAGGCTTAGTCAAGGGCACCCCTAGGCTTAGGCTATGGCACCCCTAGGCTTAGGCTAGGGCACACCTAGGCTTAGGCTAGGGCTATGGCTCGCCTAGCCTAAGGCTAGGGCACCCCTAGGCTTAGGCTAGGGCACCCCTAGGCTTAGTCTAGGGCACCCCTAGGCTTAGTCTAGGGCACCCCTAGGCTTAGGCTAGGGCACCCCTAGGCTTAGGCTAGGGCACCCCTAGGCTTAGGCTAAGGCTATGGCTCCCCTAGCCTAAGGCTAGGGCACCCCTAGGCTTAGGTTAGGGCAGACCTAGGCTTAGGCTAGGGCACCCCTAGGCTTTGTCTAGGGCACCCCTAGGCTTAGGCTAGGGCACCCCTAGGCTTAGGCTAGGGCACCCCTAGGCTTAGGCTAAGGCTAGGGCTCCCCTAGCCTAAGGCTAGGGCACCCCTAGGCTTAGGCTAGGGCACCCCTAGGCTTAGGCTATGAAACCCCTAGACTAAGGCTAGGGCACCCGTAGGCTTAGGCTATGGCACCCCTAGGCTTAGGATAGGGCAGCCCTAGGTTAGACTAACGCTAGGGCTCCCCTATCCTCAGGCTAGGGCACCCGTAGGCTCAGGCTAGTGTACCCCTAGGCTTAGGCTAGGGCACCCATAGGCTTAGGGTAAGACTAGGGCTCCACTAGCCTAAGGCTAGGGCACCCCTAGGCTTAGGCTAAGTCTAGGGATCCCCTAGCCTAAGGCTAGGGCACCCCTAGGCTTAGGCTAGGGCACCCCTAGGCTTAGGCTAGGGCACCCCTAGGCTTAGGCTAAGGCTAAGGCTCCCCTAGCCTAAGGCTAGGGCACCCCTAGGCTTAGGCTAGGAAACCTCTAGCCTAAGGCTAGGGAACCCCTAGGCTTAGACTAGGGCACCGCTAAGCTTAGGCTAGGGAACCCTTAGGCTTAGGCTAGGGCATCCCTAGCCTTAGGGTAGGGCACCCCTAGGCTTAGGCTAAGGCTACGGCTCCCGTAGCCTCAGGCTACGGCACCCCTAGACTCAGCCTATGGCACCCCTAGGCTTAGGCTAGGGCAATCCTAGGTTAGACTAACGCTAGGGCTCCCCTATCCTCAGGCTAGGGCACCCGTAGGCTCAGGCTAGGGTACCCATAGGCTTAGGCTAGGGCACCCCTAGGCTTAGGCTAGGGCACCCCTAGGCTTAGGCTAGGGCACCCCTATATTTAGGCTAAGGCACCCCTAAGCTTATGCTAGGGCACCCCTAGGCTTAGGCTTATGCTAGGGCTCCCCTAGCCTAAGGCTAGGGCACCCCTAGGCTTAGGTTAGGGCACCCCTAGGCTTAGGCTAGGGCACCCCTAGGCTTAGGCTAGGGCACCCCTAGGCCTAGGCTAGGGCACCCCTAGGCTTAGGCTAAGGCTACGGCTCCCCTAGCCTCAGGCTAGGGCACCCCTAGACTCAGGCTATGGCACCCCTAGGCTTAGGCTAAGTCTACGGCTCCCCTAGCCTAAGGACTTGGCACCCCTAGTCTTAGGATAGGGCACCCCTAGGCTTAGGCTAGGGCACCCCTACGCTTAGGCTAGGGCACCCCTAGGCTTATGCTAAGGTTAGGGATCCCCTAGCCAAAGGCTAGGGCACCCCTAGGCTTAGGCTAGGGCACCCCTAGGCTTAGGCTAGGGCACCCCTAGACTTAGGCTTTGCACCCCTAGGCTTAGGCTTGGGCACCCCTAGGCTTAGGCTAGGGCAGCCCTAGGCTTAGGCTAAGGCAGCCCTAGGCTTAGGCTAGGGCACCCCTAGGCTTAGGCTAGGGCACCCCTAGGCTTTAGCTAAGGAACCCCTAGGCTTAGGCTAAGGCTAGGGCTCACCTAGCCTAAGGCTACGGCACCCCTAGGCTTAGACTAGGGCACCCGTAGGCTTAGGCTAGGGAACCCCTAAGCTTAGGCTAGGGCACCCCTATGGTTAGGCTAAGGCACCCCTAGGCTTATGCTAGGTCACCCCTAGGCTTAGGCTTAGGCTAGGGCTCCCCTAGCCTAAGGCTAGGGCACCCCTAGGCTTAGGCTAGGGCACCCCTAGGCTTAGGCTGGGGCACCCATAGGCTTAGGCTAGGGCACCCCTAGGCTTAGGCTAGGGCACCCCTAGGCTTAGGCTAGGGAACCCCTAAGCTTAGGCTAGGGCACCCCTATGGTTAGGCTAAGGCACCCCTAGGCTTATGCTAGGTCACCCCTAGGCTTAGGCTTAGGCTAGGGCTCCCCTAGCCTAAGGCTAGGGCACCCCTAGGCTTAGGCTAGGGCACCCCTAGGCTTAGGCTGGGGCACCCATAGGCTTAGGCTAGGGCACCCCTAGGCTTAGGCTAGGGCACCCCTAGGCTTAGGCTAGGGCACCCCTAGGCTTAGGCTAAGGTTAGGGCACACCTAGCCTAAGGCTAGGGCACCCCTAGGCTCAGTCTAGGGCACCCCTAGGCTTAGGCTAGGGCACCCATAGGCTTAGGGTAAGTCTAGGGCTCCACTAGCCTAAGGCTAGGGCACCCCTAGGCTTAGGCTAGGGCACCCCTAGGCTTAGGCTAGGGCACCCCTAGGCTTAGGCTAAGGCTAGGGATACCCTAGCCTAAGCTAGGGCACCCCTAGGCTTAGGATATGGCACCCCTAGACTTAGGCTAGGGCACCCCTAGGCTTAGGCTTGGCACCCCTAGGCTTAGGCTTGGGCACACCTAGGCTTAGGCTAGGGTAGCCATAGGCTTAGGCTAAGGCTAGGGCTCGCCTAGCTTAAGGCTATGGCACCCCTAGGCTTAGGCTAGGGCACCCCTAGGCTTATGCTAAGGCAGCCCTAGGCTTAGGCTAGGGTACCCCTAGGCTTAGGCTAGGGCACCCCTAGGCTTAGGCTAAGGCACCCCTAGGCTTAGGCTAAGGCTAGGGCTCACCTAGCCTAAGGCTAGGGCACCCCTAGGCTTAGACTAGGGCACCACTAGGCTTAGGCTAGGGCAGCCCTAGGCTTAGGCTAGGGCACCCCTAGGCTTAGGCTTGGGCACCCCTAGCCTTAGGCTAGGGCAGCCCTAGGGTTAGGTAAAGGCTAGGGCTCGCCTAGCCTAAGGCTAGGGCACCCCTAGGCTTAGGCTAGGACAGACCTAGGCTTAGGCTAGGGCACCCCTAGGCTTAGGCTTGGCACCCCTAGACTTAGGCTTGGGCACCAATAGACTCAGGCTAGGGCACCGTAGGCTCAGGCTAGGTTACCCCTAGGCTCAGGCTAGGACAGCCCTAGGCTTAGGTTAGGGAACCCCTAGGCTTACGCTAAGGCTAGGGCTCACCTAGCCTAAGGCTTGGGCACCCCTAGGCTTAGACTAAGGCACCCCTATGCTTAGGCTAGGGAACCCCTAGGCTAGACTAACACTAGGACTCCCCTATCCTCAGGCTAGGCCACCCGTAGGCTCAGGCTAGGGCACCCCTAGGCTTAGGCCTGGGCACCCCTAAGCTTAGGCCAGGGCATCCCTAGGCTTAGGCTAGGGCACCCCTAGGCTTAGGCTAGGGCACCCCTAGGCTTAGGCTAGGGCACCCCTACGCTTAGGCTAGGGCATCCCTAGGCTTAGGCTAAGGTTAGGGATCCCCTAGCCTAAGGCTAGGGCACCCCTAGGCTTAGGCTAGGGCACCCCTAGGCTTAGGCTAGGGCACCCCTAGACTTATGCTTTGCACCCCTAGGCTTAGGCTTGGGCACCCCTAGGCTTAGGCTAGGGCAGCCCTAGGCTTAGGCTAGGGCACCCCTAGGTTAGGCTAGGGCACCGGTAAGCTTAGGCTAGGGCACCCTTAGGCTTAGGCTAGGGCACCCCTAGGCTTAGGCTAGGGCACCCCTAGGCTTAGGCTAAGGCTACGGCCCCCGTAGCCTCAGGCTACGGCACCCCTAGACTCAGGCTATGGCACCCCTAGGCTTAGGCTAGGGCACACCTAGGCTTAGGCTAGGGCACCCCTTTATTTAGGGTAAGGCACCCAAGGCTTATGCTAGGGCACCCCTAACTTAGGCTAGGGCACCCCATGGCTTAGGGTAATGTTAGGGCTCCCCTAGCCTAAGGCTAGAGTACCCCTAGGCTTAGGCTAGGGCACCCCTAGGCTTATGCTAGGGCACCCCTAGGCTTAGGCTTAGGCTAGGGCTCCCCTAGCCTAAGGCTAGAGTACCCCTAGGCTTAGGCTAGGGCACCCCTATGCTTAGGCTAGGGCACCCCTAGGCTTAGGCTAAGGCTACGGCTCCCCTAGCCTCAGGCTAGGGCACCCCTAGACTCAGGCAATGGCACCCCTAGGCTTAGGCTAGGGCACCCCTAGGCTTAGGCTAGGACAGACCTAGGCTTAGGCTAGGGCACCCCTAGGCTTAGGTTTGGCACCCCAAGGCTTAGGCTAGGACAGACCTAGGCTTAGGCTTGGGCACCCCTAGGTATAGGCTAGGGTAGCCCTAGGCTTAGGGTAAGGCTAGGGCTCGCCTAGCCTAAGGATAGGGCACCGCTAGGCTTAGACTATGGCACCCCTAGGCTTAGGCTAGGGCAGCCCTAGGCTAACGCTAGGGCACCCCTAGGCTTAGGCTAGGGCACCCCTAGGCTTAGGCTTGGCACCCCTAGGCTTAGGCTTGGGCACCCCTAGGCTTAGGCTAGGGCAGCCCTAGGCTTAGGCTAAGGCTAGGGCTCCCCTAGCCAAAGGCTATGGCACCGCTAGGCTTAGGCTAGGTACCCCTAGACTTAGGCTAGGGCACACCTAGGCTTAGGCTAGGGCACCCCTAGGCTTAGACTAGGGCACCCCTAGGCTTAGGCTAGGACAGACCTAGGCTTAGGCTAGGGCACCCCTAGGCTTAGCCTTGGCACCCCTAGGCTTAGGCTTGGGCAGCCATAGGCTATGGCTAAGGCTAGGGATCCCCTAGACTAAGGCTATGGCAGTCCTAGGCTTAGGCTAGGGCACCCCTAGGCTTAGGCTAGGGCACCCCTAGGCTTAGGCTAAGGCTAGGGCTCACCTAGCCTAAGGCTAGGCCAACCCTAGCCTTAGACAAGGGCAAACCCAAGGCTTAGGCTAGGAAACCCCTAGCCTAAGGCTAGCGCACTCCTAGGTTTAGGCTAGGGCACCCCTAGGCTTAGGCTAGGGCACCCCTAGGCTTAGGCTTAGGCTAGGTCTTAGGCTAGGGCTCCCCTAGCCTAAGGCTAGGGCAACCCTAGGCTTAGGCTAGGGCACCCCACGGCTTAGGCTAGGGCACCCCTAGACTTAGGCTAGGGCACCCCTAGGCTTAGGGTAAGGTTAGGGCTCCCCTGGCCTAAGGCTAGGGCACCCCTAGGCTCAGTCTAGGGCACCCCTAGGCTTAGGCTAGGGCACCCCTAGGCTTAGGCTAGGGCACCCCTAGGCTTAGGCTAAGCTTAGGGCTCCCTTAGCCTAAGGCTAGGGCACCCCTAGGCTCAGTCTAGGGCACCCCTAGGCTTAGGCTAGGGCACCCCTAGGCTTAGGCTAAGTCTAGGGCTCTCCTAGCCTAAGGCTAGGGCACCCCTTGGCTTAGGCTAGGGCACCCCTAGGCTTAGTCAAGGGCACCCCTAGGCTTAGGCTATGGCACCCCTAGGCTTAGGCTAGGGCACACCTAGGCTTAGGCTAGGGCTAT
The DNA here is from genome assembly GCF_050624435.1 of Tenrec ecaudatus. Classification (NCBI taxonomy): domain Eukaryota; kingdom Metazoa; phylum Chordata; class Mammalia; order Afrosoricida; family Tenrecidae; genus Tenrec; species Tenrec ecaudatus. The sequence continues at coordinate 18,761 of NW_027458922.1, forward strand.
GGCTCGCCTAGCCTAAGGCTAGGGCACCCCTAGGCTTAGGCTAGGGCACCCCTAGGCTTAGTTTAGGGCACCCCTAGGCTTAGTCTAGGGCACCCCTAGGCTTAGGCTAGGGCACCCCTAGGCTTAGGCTAGGGCACCCCTAGGCTTAGGCTAAGGCTATGGCTCCCCTAGCCTAAGGCTAGGGCACCCCTAGGCTTAGGTTAGGGCAGACCTAGGCTTAGGCTAGGGCACCCCTAGGCTTTGTCTAGGGCACCCCTAGGCTTAGGCTAGGGCACCCCTAGGCTTAGGCTAGGGCACCCCTAGGCTTAGGCTAAGGCTAGGGCTCCCCTAGCCTAAGGCTAGGGCACCCCTAGGCTTAGGCTAGGGCACCCCTAGGCTTAGGCTATGAAACCCCTAGCCTAAGGCTAGGGCACCCGTAGGCTTAGGCTAGGGCACACCTAGGCTTAGGATAGGGCAGCCCTAGGTTAGACTAACGCTAGGGCTCCCCTATCCTCAGGCTAGGGCACCCGTAGGCTCAGGCTAGGGTACCCCTAGGCTTAGGCTAGGGCACCCATAGGCTTAGGGTAAGACTAGGGCTCCACTAGCCTAAGGCTAGGGCACCCCTAGGCTTAGGCTAAGTCTAGGGATCCCCTAGCCTAAGGCTAGGGCACCCCTAGGCTTAGGCTAGGGCACCCCTAGGCTTAGGCTAGGGCACCCCTAGGCTTAGGCTAAGGCTAGGGCTCCCCTAGCCTAAGGCTAGGGCACCCCTAGGCTTAGGCTAGGAAACCTCTAGCCTAAGGCTAGGGAACCCCTAGGCTTAGACTAGGGCACTGCTAAGCTTAGGCTAGGGAACCCTTAGGCTTAGGCTAGGGCATCCCTAGCCTTAGGGTAGGGCACCCCTAGGCTTAGGCTAAGGCTACGGCTCCCGTAGCCTCAGGCTACGGCACCCCTAGACTCAGCCTATGGCACCCCTAGGCTTAGGCTAGGGCAATCCTAGGTTAGACTAACGCTAGGGCTCCCCTATCCTCAGGCTAGGGCACCCGTAGGCTCAGGCTAGGGTACCCATAGGCTTAGGCTAGGGCACCCCTAGGCTTAGGCTAGGGCACCCCTAGGCTTAGGCTAGGGCACCCCTATATTTAGGCTAAGGCACCCCTAAGCTTATGCTAGGGCACCCCTAGGCTTAGGCTTATGCTAGGGCTCCCCTAGCCTAAGGCTAGGGCACCCCTAGGCTTAGGTTAGGGCACCCCTAGCCTTAGGCTAGGGCACCCCTAGGCTTAGGCTAGGGCACCCCTAGGCCTAGGCTAGGGCACCCCTAGGCTTAGGCTAAGGCTACGGCTCCCCTAGCCTCAGGCTAGGGCACCCCTAGACTCAGGCTATGGCACCCCTAGGCTTAGGCTAAGTCTACGGCTCCCCTAGCCTAAGGACTGGGCACCCCTAGTCTTAGGATAGGGCACCCCTAGGCTTAGGCTAGGGCACCCCTACGCTTAGGCTAGGGCACCCCTAGGCTTATGCTAAGGTTAGGGATCCCCTAGCCTAAGGCTAGGGCACCCCTAGGCTTAGGCTAGGGCACCCCTAGGCTTAGGCTAGGGCACCCCTAGACTTAGGATTTGCACCCCTAGGCTTAGGCTTGGGCACCCCTAGGCTTAGGCTAGGGCAGCCCTAGGCTTAGGCTAAGGCAGCCCTAGGCTTAGGCTAGGGCACCCCTAGGCTTAGGCTAGGGCACCCCTAGGCTTTAGCTAAGGAACCCCTAGGCTTAGGCTAAGGCTAGGGATCACCTAGCCTAAGGCTACGGTACCCCTAGGCTTAGACTAGGGCACCCGTAGGCTTAGGCTAGGGAACCCCTAAGCTTAGGCTAGGGCACCCCTATGGTTAGGCTAAGGCACCCCTAGGCTTATGCTAGGTCACCCCTAGGCTTAGGCTTAGGCTAGGGCTCCCCTAGCCTAAGGCTAGGGCACCCCTAGGCTTAGGCTAGGGCACCCCTAGGCTTAGGCTGGGGCACCCATAGGCTTAGGCTAGGGAACCCCTAGGCTTAGGCTAGGGCACCCCTAGGCTTAGGCTAGGGCACCCCTAGGCTTAGGCTAAGGTTAGGGCACCCCTAGCCTAAGGCTAGGGCACCCCTAGGCTCAGTCTAGGGCACCCCTAGGCTTAGGCTAGGGCACCCATAGGCTTAGGGTAAGTCTAGGGCTCCACTAGCCTAAGGCTAGGGCACCCCTAGGCTTAGGCTAGGGCACCCCTAGGCTTAGGCTAGGGCACCCCTAGGCTTAGGCTAAGGCTAGGGATTCCCTAGCCTAAGCTAGGGCACCCCTAGGCTTAGGATATGGCACCCCTAGACTTAGGCTAGGGCACCCCTAGGCTTAGGCTTGGCACCCCTAGGCTTAGGCTTGGGCACACCTAGGCTTAGGCTAGGGTAGCCATAGGCTTAGGCTAAGGCTAGGGCTCGCCTAGCTTAAGGCTATGGCACCCCTAGGCTTAGGCTAGGGCACCCCTAGGCTTATGCTAAGGCAGCCCTAGGCTTAGGCTAGGGTACCCATAGGCTTAGGCTAGGGCACCCCTAGGCTTAGGCTAAGGCACCCCTAGGCTTAGGCTAAGGCTAGGGCTCACCTAGCCTAAGGCTAGGGCACCCCTAGGCTTAGACTAGGGCACCACTAGGCTTAGGCTAGGGCAGCCCTAGGCTTAGGCTAGGGCACCCCTAGGCTTAGGCTTGGGCACCCCTAGGCTTAGGCTAGGGCAGCCCTAGGGTTAGGTAAAGGCTAGGGCTCGCCTAGCCTAAGGCTAGGGCACCCCTAGGCTTAGGCTAGGACAGACCTAGGCTTAGGCTAGGACACCCCTAGGCTTAGGCTTGGCACCCCTAGACTTAGGCTTGGGCACCAATAGACTCAGGCTAGGGCACCCGTAGGCTCAGGCTAGGTTACCCCTAGGCTCAGGCTAGGACAGCCCTAGGCTTAGGTTAGGGAACCCCTATGCTTAGGCTAGGGCAGCCCTAGGCTTAGGACAGGGCACCCCTAGGCTTACGCTAAGGCTAGGGCTCACCTAGCCTAAGGCTTGGGCACCCCTAGGCTTAGACTAAGGCACCCCTATGCTTAGGCTAGGGAACCCCTAGGCTAGACTAACACTAGGACTCCCCTATCCTCAGGCTAGGCCACCCGTAGGCTCAGGCTAGGGCACCCCTAGGCTTAGGCCAGGGCACCCCTAAGCTTAGGCCAGGGCATCCCTAGGCTTAGGCTAGGGCACCCCTAGGCTTAGGCTAGGGCACCCCTAGGCTTAGGCTAGGGCACCCCTACGCTTAGGCTAGGGCATCCCTAGGCTTAGGCTAAGGTTAGGGATCCCCTAGCCTAAGGCTAGGGCACCCCTAGGCTTAGGCTAGGGCACCCCTAGGCTTAGGCTAGGGCACCCCTAGACTTAGGCTTTGCACCCCTAGGCTTAGGCTTGGGCACCCCTAGGCTTAGGCTAGGGCAGCCCTAGGCTTAGGCTAGGGCACCCCTAGGTTAGGCTAGGGCACCGGTAAGCTTAGGCTAGGGCACCCTTAGGCTTAGGCTAGGGCACCCCTAGGCTTAGGCTAGGGCACCCCTAGGCTTAGGCTAAGGCTACGGCTCCCGTAGCCTCAGGCTACGGCACCCCTAGACTCAGGCTATGGCACCCCTAGGCTTAGGCTAGGGCACACCTAGGCTTAGGCTAGGGCACCCATTTATTTAGGGTAAGGCACCCAAGGCTTATGCTAGGGCACCCCTAACTTAGGCTAGGGCACCCCATGGCTTAGGGTAATGTTAGGGCTCCCCTAGCCTAAGGCTAGAGTACCCCTAGGCTTAGGCTAGGGCACCCCTAGGCTTATGCTAGGGCACCCCTAGGCTTAGGCTTAGGCTAGGGCTCCCCTAGCCTAAGGCTAGAGTACCCCTAGGCTTTAGCTAGGGCACCCCTAGGCTTAGGCTAGGGCACCGCTAGGCTTAGGCTAGGGCATCCCTAGGCTTAGGCTAGGGCACCCCTATGCTTAGGCTAGGGCACCCCTAGGCTTAGGCTAAGGCTACGGCTCCCCTAGCCTCAGGCTAGGGCACCCCTAGACTCAGGCAATGGCACCCCTAGGCTTAGGCTAGGGCACCCCTAGGCTTAGGCTAGGACAGACCTAGGCTTAGGCTAGGGCACCCCTAGGCTTAGGTTTGGCACCCCAAGGCTTAGGCTAGGACAGACCTAGGCTTAGCCTTGGGCACCCCTAGGTATAGGCTAGGGTAGCCCTAGGCTTAGGGTAAGGCTAGGGCTCGCCTAGCCTAAGGATAGGGCACCGCTAGGCTTAGACTATGGCACCCCTAGGCTTAGGCTAGGGCAGCCCTAGGCTTACGCTAGGGCACCCCTAGGCTTAGGCTAGGGCACCCCTAGGCTTAGGCTTGGCACCCCTAGGCTTAGGCTTGGGCACCCCTAGGCTTAGGCTAGGGCAGCCCTAGGCTTAGGCTAAGGCTAGGGCTCCCCTAGCCAAAGGCTATGGCACCGCTAGGCTTAGGCTAGGTACCCCTAGACTTAGGCTAGGGCACCCCTAGGCTTAGGCTAGGGCACCCCTAGGCTTAGGCTAGGGCACCCCTAGGCTTAGGCTAGGACAGACCTAGGCTTAGGCTAGGGCACCCCTAGGCTTAGCCTTGGCACCCCTAGGCTTAGGCTTGGGCAGCCATAGGCTATGGCTAAGGCTAGGGATCCCCTAGACTAAGGCTATGGCAGTCCTAGGCTTAGGCTAGGGCACCCCTAGGCTTAGGCTAAGGCTAGGGCTCACCTAGCCTAAGGCTAGGCCAACCCTAGCCTTAGACAAGGGCAAACCCAAGGCTTAGGCTAGGAAACCCCTAGCCTAAGGCTAGCGCACTCCTAGGTTTAGGCTAGGGCACCCCTAGGCTTAGGCTAGGGCACCCCTAGGCTTAGGCTTAGGCTAGGTCTTGGGCTAGGGCTCCCCTAGCCTAAGGCTAAGGCAACCCTAGGCTTAGGCTAGGGCACCCCACGGCTTAGGCTAGGGCACCCCTAGACTTAGGCTAGGGCACCCCTAGGCTTAGGGTAAGGTTAGGGCTCCCCTGGCCTAAGGCTAGGGCACCCCTAGGCTCAGTCTAGGGCACCCCTAGGCTTAGGCTAGGGCACCCCTAGGCTTAGGCTAGGGCACCCCTAGGCTTAGCCTAAGCTTAGGGCTCCCTTAGCCTAAGGCTAGGGCACCCCTAGGCTCAGTCTAGGGCACCCCTAGGCTTAGGCTAGGGCACCCCTAGGCTTAGGCTAAGTCTAGGGCTCTCCTAGCCTAAGGCTAGGGCACCCCTTGGCTTAGGCTAGGGCACCCCTAGGCTTAGTCAAGGGCACCCCTAGGCTTAGGCTATGGCACCCCTAGGCTTAGGCTAGGGCACCCCTAGGCTTAGGCTAGGGCACCCCTAGGCTTAGGCTAAGGCTGTGGCTCCCCTAGCCTAAGGCTAGGGCACCCCTAGGCTTAGGTTAGGGCAGACCTAGGCTTAGGCTAGGGCACCCCTAGGCTTTGTCTAGGGCACCCCTAGGCTTAGGCTAGGGCACCCCTAGGCTTAGGCTAGGGCACCCCTAGGCTTAGGCTAAGGCTAGGGCTCCCCTAGCCTAAGGCTAGGGCACCCCTAGGCTTAGGCTAGGGCACCCCTAGGCTTAGGCTATGAAACCCCTAGCCTAAGGCTAGGGCACCCGTAGGCTTAGGCTAGGGCACACCTAGGCTTAGGATAGGGCAGCCCTAGGTTAGACTAACGCTAGGGCTCCCCTATCCTCAGGCTAGGGCACCCGTAGGCTCAGGCTAGGGTACCCCTAGGCTTAGGCTAGGGCACCCATAGGCTTAGGGTAAGACTAGGGCTCCACTAGCCTAAGGCTAGGGCACCCCTAGGCTTAGGCTAAGTCTAGGGATCCCCTAGCCTAAGGCTAGGGCACCCCTAGGCTTAGGCTAGGGCACCCCTAGGCTTAGGCTAGGGCACCCCTAGGCTTAGGCTAAGGCTAGGGCTCCCCTAGCCTAAGGCTAGGGCACCCCTAGGCTTAGGCTAGGAAACCTCTAGCCTAAGGCTAGGGAACCCCTAGGCTTAGACTAGGGCACTGCTAAGCTTAGGCTAGGGAACCCTTAGGCTTAGGCTAGGGCATCCCTAGCCTTAGGGTAGGGCACCCCTAGGCTTAGGCTAAGGCTACGGCTCCCGTAGCCTCAGGCTACGGCACCCCTAGACTCAGCCTATGGCACCCCTAGGCTTAGGCTAGGGCAATCCTAGGTTAGACTAACGCTAGGGCTCCCCTATCCTCAGGCTAGGGCACCCGTAGGCTCAGGCTAGGGTACCCATAGGCTTAGGCTAGGGCACCCCTAGGCTTAGGCTAGGGCACCCCTAGGCTTAGGCTAGGGCACCCCTATATTTAGGCTAAGGCACCCCTAAGCTTATGCTAGGGCACCCCTAGGCTTTGGCTTATGCTAGGGCTCCCCTAGCCTAAGGCTAGGGCACCCCTAGGCTTAGGTTAGGGCACCCCTAGGCTTAGGCTAGGGCACCCCTAGGCTTAGGCTAGGGCACCCCTAGGCCTAGGCTAGGGCACCCCTAGGCTTAGGCTAAGGCTACGGCTCCCCTAGCCTCAGGCTAGGGCACCCCTAGACTCAGGCTATGGCACCCCTAGGCTTAGGCTAAGTCTACGGCTCCCCTAGCCTAAGGACTGGGCACCCCTAGTCTTAGGATAGGGCACCCCTAGGCTTAGGCTAGGGCACCCCTACGCTTAGGCTAGGGCACCCCTAGGCTTATGCTAAGGTTAGGGATCCCCTAGCCTAAGGCTAGGGCACCCCTAGGCTTAGGCTAGGGCACCCCTAGGCTTAGGCTAGGGCACCCCTAGACTTAGGCTTTGCACCCCTAGGCTTAGGCTTGGGCACCCCTAGGCTTAGGCTAGGGCAGCCCTAGGCTTAGGCTAAGGCAGCCCTAGGCTTAGGCTAGGGCACCCCTAGGCTTAGGCTAGGGCACCCCTAGGCTTTAGCTAAGGAACCCCTAGGCTTAGGCTAAGGCTAGGGATCACCTAGCCTAAGGCTACGGTACCCCTAGGCTTAGACTAGGGCACCCGTAGGCTTAGGCTAGGGAACCCCTAAGCTTAGGCTAGGGCACCCCTATGGTTAGGCTAAGGCACCCCTAGGCTTATGCTAGGTCACCCCTAGGCTTAGGCTTAGGCTAGGGCTCCCCTAGCCTAAGGCTAGGGCACCCCTAGGCTTAGGCTAGGGCACCCCTAGGCTTAGGCTGGGGCACCCATAGGCTTAGGCTAGGGAACCCCTAGGCTTAGGCTAGGGCACCCCTAGGCTTAGGCTAGGGCACCCCTAGGCTTAGGCTAAGGTTAGGGCACCCCTAGCCTAAGGCTAGGGCACCCCTAGGCTCAGTCTAGGGCACCCCTAGGCTTAGGCTAGGGCACCCATAGGCTTAGGGTAAGTCTAGGGCTCCACTAGCCTAAGGCTAGGGCACCCCTAGGCTTAGGCTAGGGCACCCCTAGGCTTAGGCTAGGGCACCCCTAGGCTTAGGCTAAGGCTAGGGATACCCTAGCCTAAGCTAGGGCACCCCTAGGCTTAGGATATGGCACCCCTAGACTTAGGCTAGGGCACCCCTAGGCTTAGGCTTGGCACCCCTAGGCTTAGGCTTGGGCACACCTAGGCTTAGGCTAGGGTAGCCATAGGCTTAGGCTAAGGCTAGGGCTCGCCTAGCTTAAGGCTATGGCACCCCTAGGCTTAGGCTAGGGCACCCCTAGGCTTATGCTAAGGCAGCCCTAGGCTTAGGCTAGGGTACCCATAGGCTTAGGCTAGGGCACCCCTAGGCTTAGGCTAAGGCACCCCTAGGCTTAGGCTAAGGCTAGGGCTCACCTAGCCTAAGGCTAGGGCACCCCTAGGCTTAGGCTAAGGCTAGGGCTCACCTAGCCTAAGGCTAGGGCACCCCTAGGCTTAGACTAGGGCACCACTAGGCTTAGGCTAGGGCAGCCCTAGGCTTAGGCTAGGGCACCCCTAGGCTTAGGCTTGGGCACCCCTAGGCTTAGGCTAGGGCAGCCCTAGGGTTAGGTAAAGGCTAGGGCTCGCCTAGCCTAAGGCTAGGGCACCCCTAGGCTTAGGCTAGGACAGACCTAGGCTTAGGCTAGGACACCCCTAGGCTTAGGCTTGGCACCCCTAGACTTAGGCTTGGGCACCAATAGAGTCAGGCTAGGGCACCCGTAGGCTCAGGCTAGGTTACCCCTAGGCTCAGGCTAGGACAGCCCTAGGCTTAGGTTACGGAACCCCTATGCTTAGGCTAGGGCAGCCCTAGGCTTAGGACAGGGCACCCCTAGGCTTACGCTAAGGCTAGGGCTCACCTAGCCTAAGGCTTGGGCACCCCTAGGCTTAGACTAAGGCACCCCTATGCTTAGGCTAGGGAACCCCTAGGCTAGACTAACACTAGGACTCCCCTATCCTCAGGCTAGGCCACCGTAGGCTCAGGCTAGGGCACCCCTAGGCTTAGGCCAGGGCACCCCTAAGCTTAGGCCAGGGCATCCCTAGGCTTAGGCTAGGGCACCCCTACGCTTAGGCTAGGGCACCCCTAGGCTTAGGCTAGGGCACCCCTACGCTTAGGCTAGGGCATCCCTAGGCTTAGGCTAAGGTTAGGGATCCCCTAGCCTAAGGCTAGGGCACCCCTAGGCTTAGGCTAGGGCACCCCTAGGCTTAGGCTAGGGCACCCCTAGACTTAGGCTTTGCACCCCTAGGCTTAGGCTTGGGCACCCCTAGGCTTAGGCTAGGGCAGCCCTAGGCTTAGGCTAAGGCAGCCCCAGGCTTAGGCTAGGGCACCCCTAGGCTTAGGCTAGGGCACCCCTAGGCTTTAGCTAAGGAACCCCGAGGCTTAGGCTAAGGCTAGGGCTCACCTAGCCTAAGGCTACGGCACCCCTAGGCTTAGACTAGGGCACCCGAGGCTTAGGCTAGGGAACCCCTAAGCTTAGGCTAGGGCACCCCTATGGTTAGGCTAAGGCACCCCTAGGCTTATGCTAGGGCACCCATAGGCTTAGGCTTAGTCTAGGGCTCCCCTAGCCTAAGGCTAGGGCACCCCTAGGCTTAGGCTAGGGCACCCCTAGGCTTAGGCTGGGGCACCCATAGGCTTAGGCTAGGGCACCCCTAGGCTTAGGCTAGGGCACCCCTAGGCTTAGGCTAGGGCACCCCTAGGCTTAGGCTAAGGTTAGGGCTCCCGTAGCCTAAGGCTAGGGCACCCCTAGGCTCAGTCTAGGGCACCCCTAGGCTTAGGCTAGGGCACCCATAGGCTTAGGGTATGTCTAGGGCTCCAATAGCCTAAGGCTAGGGCACCCCTAGGCTTAGGCTAGGGCACCCCTAGGCTTAGGCTAAGGCTAGGGATACCCTAGCCTAAGCTAGGGCACCCCTAGGCTTAGGATATGGCACCCCTAGACTTAGGCTAGGGCACCCCTAGGCTTAGGCTTGGCACCCCTAGGCTTAGCCTTGGGCACACCTAGGCTTAGGCTAGGGTAGCCATAGGCTTAGGCTAAGGCTAGGCCTCGCCTAGCTTAAGGCTATGGCACCCCTAGGCTTAGGCTAGGGCACCCCTAGGCTTATGCTAAGGCAGCCCTAGGCTTAGGCTAGGGTACCCCTAGGCTTAGGCTAGGGCACCCCTAGGCTTAGGCTAAGGCACCCCTAGGTTTAGACTAAGGCTAGGGCTCACCTAGCCTAAGGCTAGGGCACCACTAGGCTTAGACTAGGGCACCACTAGGCTTAGGCTAGGGCAGCCCTAGGCTTAGGCTAGGGCACCCCTAGGCTTAGGCTTGGGCACCCCTAGGCTTAGGCTAGGGCAGCCCTAGGGTTAGGCAAAGGCTAGGGCTCGCCTAGCCTAAGGCTAGGGCACCCCTAGGCTTAGGGTAGGACAGACCTAGGCTTAGGCTAGGGCACCCCTAGGCTTAGGCTTGGCACCCCTAGGCTTAGGCTTGGGCACCAATAGACTCAGGCTAGGGCACCCGTAGGCTCAGGCTAGGTTACCCCTAGGCTCAGGCTAGGACAGCCCTAGGCTTAGGTTAGGGAACCCCTATGCTTAGGCTAGGGCAACCCTAGGCTTAGGATAGGGCACCCCTAGGCTTAGGCTAAGGCTAGGGCTCACCTAGCCTAAGGCTTGGGCACCCCTAGGCTTAGACTAAGGCACCCCTAGGCTTAGGCTAGGGAACCCCTAGGCTAGACTAATGCTAGGACTCCCCTACCCTCAGGCTAGGCCACCCGTAGGCTCAGGCTAGGGCACCCCTAGGCTTAGGCCAGGGCACCCCTAGGCTTAGGCCAGGGCATCCCTAGGCTTAGGCTAGGGCACCCCTAGGCTTAGGCTAGGGCACCCCTAGGCTTAGGCTAGGGCACCCCTAGGCTCAGGCTATGGCACCCCTAGGCTTAGGCTAGGGCAATCCTAGGCTAGACTAAGGCTAGGGCTCCCCTAGCCTAAGGCTACGGCACCCCTAGGCTCAGGGTAGGGCACCCCTAGGCTTAGGCTAGGGCACCCCCAGGCTTAGGCTCGGGCACCCCTAGGATTAGGCTAAGGCTAGTGCTTCCCTAGCCTAAGGCTAGGGCACCCCTAGACTTAGGCTAGGGCACCCATATGCTTAGGCTAGGGCAGCCCTAGGCTTAGGCTAAGGCTAGGGGACTCCTAGGCTTAGGCTAAGGCACCCCTAGGCTTAGGCTAGGGCACCCCTCGGCTTACGCTAGGGCACTCCTAGGCTTAGGCTAGGGCACCCCTAGACTTAGGCTAGGGCACCCCTAGGCTTATGCTAAGGCTACGGCTCCCGTAGCCTCAGGCTACGGCACCCCTAGACTCAGGCTATGGCACCCCTAGGCTTAGGCTATGGCAATCCAAGGTTAGACTAACGCTAGGGCTCCCCTATCCTCAGGCTAGGGCACCCGTAGGCTCAGGCTAGGGTACCCCTACGCTTAGGCTAGGGCACCCCTAAGCTTAGGCTAGGGCACCCCTATGGTTAGGCTAAGGCACCCCTAGGCTTATGCTAGGGCACCCCTAGGCATAGGCTTAGGCTAGGGCTCCCCTAGCCTAAGGCTAGGGCACCCCTAGGCTTAGGCTAGGGCACCCCTTGGCTTAGGCTAGGGCACCCCTAGGCTTAGGCTAGGGCACCCCTAGGCTTAGGCTAAGGTTAGGGCTCCCCTAACCTAAGGCTAGGGCACCCCTAGGCTCAGTCTAGGGCACCCCTAGGCTTAGGCTAGGGCACCCCTAGGCTTAGGCTAAGTCTAGGGATCCCCTAGCCTAAGGCTAGGGCACCCCTAGGCTTAGGTTAAGGCTACGGCACCCCTAGGCTCAGGGTAGGGCACCCCTAGGCTTAGGCTAGGGCACTCCCAGGCTTAGGCTCGGGAACCCCTAGGATTAGGCTAAGGCTAGTGCTTCCCTAGCCTAAGGTTAGGGCACCCCTAGACTTAGGCTAGGGCACCCATATGCTTAGGCTAGGGCAGCCCTAGGCTTAGGCTAAGGCTAGGGGACTCCTAGGCTTAGGCTAAGGCACCCCTAGGCTTAGGCTAGGGCACCCCTCGGCTTACGCTAGGGCACCCCTAGGCTTAGGCTGGGGCACGCCTAGGCTTAGGCTAAGGCTAGGGCTCCCCTAGTCTAAGGCTAGGGCACCCCTAGGATTAGGCCAGGGCACCCCTAGGCTTAGGCTAGGGAACCCCTAGCCTAAGGCTAGTGCACCCCTAGGCTTAGGTTAGGGCACCCCTAGGCTTAGGCTGGGGTACCCTTAGGCTTAAGCTAGGGCACCCGTAGGCTTAAGCTAAGGCTAGGGCTCCTCTAGCCTAAGGCTAGGGCACACCTAGGCTTAGGCTTGGGCAACCCTAGGCTCAGGCTAGGGCACCCCTAGGCGTAGACTAGGGTACCCCTAGCCTTTGGAAAAGGTTAGGGGTCACCTAGCCTAAGGCTAGGGCACCCCTTGGCTTAGGCTTGGCCACCCCTTGGCTTAGGCTAGGGCACCCCTAGGTTTTAGCTAGGGCTCCCCTAGGCTTAGGCAAAGGCTACGGCTCCCCTAGCCTCAGGCTAGTGCACCCCTAGACTCAGGCTATGACACCCCTAGGCTCAGGCTAGGGAACCCTAGGCTTAGGCTATGGCACCCCTAGGCTTAGGCTAAGGCTAGGGCTCCCCTAGCCTAAGGCTAGAGCACCCCTAGGCTTAGGCTAGGGCACCCCTAGGCTTAGGCTAAGGCTAGGGCTCCCCTAGCCTAAGGCTAGAGCACCCCTAGGCTTACGCTAGGGCAATCCTAGGCTAGACTAACGCTAGGACTCCCCTATCCTCAGGCTAGGGGTCCCCTAGCCTCAGGCTAGCTCACCCCTAGGCTTAGGCTTGGGCACCCCTAGGCTTAAGATAAGGCTAGGTCTCCCCTAGCCTAAGGCTAGAGCACCCCTAGGCTTAGGCTAGGGCACCCCTAGGCTTAGGTTAAGGCTAGGGATCCCCTAGCCTAAGGCTAGGGCACCCCTAGGCTTAGGCCAGGGGACCCCTAGGCTTAGGCCAGGGCACCCCTAGGCTTAGGCTCCGGCACCCCGAGGGTTAGGCTAAGGCTAGGGCTCCCCTAGCCTAAGGCTAGGGCACCGTAGGCTTAGGGTTGGGCACCCATAGGCTTAGGATAGGGCACCCCTAGGCTTAGGCCAGGGGACCCGTAGGCTTAGGCCAGGGCACCCCTAGGCTTAGGCTCCGGGACCCCGAGGGTTAGGCTAAGGCTAGGGCTCCCCTAGCCTAAGGCTAGGGCACCATAGGCTTTGGGTTGGGCACCCGTAGGCTTAGGATAGGGCAACCCTAGGCTTAGGCTAAGGCTAGGGGACTCCTAGGCTTAGGCTAAGGCACCCCTAGGCTTAGGCTAGGGCACCCCTAGGCTTAGGCTAAGGCTAGGTCACCCATAGGCTTAGGATGAGGTACCACTAGGCTTAGGATAGGGCAACAATAGGCTTAGGCTAGGGCACCCCTTGGCTTAGGCTGGGCACCCCTAGGCTTATTCTAAGACTAGGACTACCATAGCCTAAGGCTAGGGCACCCCTAGGCTTAGGCTAGGGCATCTCTAGGCTTAGGCTAAGGCTTGGGTTCCCCTAGCCTAAGGCTAGGACACCCCTAGCTTTAGGCTAGGGCACCCCTAGGCTTAGGCTAGGGCACCCCTAGGCTTAGGCTAGGGCTCACCTAGCCTAAGGTTAGGGCACCCCTAGGCTTAGGCTGAGGCACTCCTAGGCTTAGGCTAGGGCAGCCCTACGCTTAGGCTAGGGCAGCCCTAGACTTAGGCTAAGTCTATGGCTCCCTTAGACTAAGGCTAGGGCACCCATAGGCTTGGGCTAGGGCACCCCTAGGCTTAGGCTATGGCACCCCTAGGATTAGGCTAAGGCTAGGGCTCCCCGAGCCTAAGGCTAGGGCACCCCTAGGCTTATGCTAGGGTACTCCTAGGCTTAGGCTAGGGCACCCGTAGGCTTAGGCTAGGGCACCCGTAGGCTTAGGCTAGGGCACCCCTAGGCTTAGGCTAAGGCTTGGGCTCCCCTAGTCTAAGGCTAGGGCACCCTTAGGCTTAGACTAGGGCACCCCTAGGCTTAGGCTAGGGCACCCCTAGGCTTAAGCTAGGGCACCCCTAGGCTTAGGCTAGGACACCACTAGGCTTAGGCTAGGGCACCCCTAGGCTTAGGCTAAGGCTAGGGCTCCTGTAGCTTAAGGCTAGGGCTCCCCTAGGCTTAGTTTCAGGCACCCTTAGGCTTAGGCTAGGGCACCCTTAGGCTTAGGCTAGTGCACCCCTAGGCTTAGGCTAAGGCTAGGGCTTCCCTAGCCTAAGGCTAGGGCACCCCTAGGCTTAGGCTAGGGCAACCCTAGGCTTAGGTATGGAACCCCTAGGCTTAGGTTAGGGCACCCCTAGGCTTCGGCAAAGGCGAGGACTCCCCTAGCCTAAGGATAGGGCACGCCTAGGCTTAGGCTAAGGCTAGGGCTCCCCAGCCTAAGGCTAGGGCACTCCTAGACTTAGGCTAGGGCACCCATATGCTTAGGCAACGGCACCCCTAGATTTAGGCTAGGGCACCCCTAGGCTTAGGCTAAGGCTAGGGCTCCCCTAGCCTAAGGCTAATGCACCCCTAGGCTTAGGCTAGGGCACCCCAAGGCTTAGGCTAAGGCAACCCTAGGCTTACGCTAAGGTTAGGGCTCCCCAAGCCTAAGACCTGGGCACCTCTAGGCTTAGGCTAGGGCACCCCTAGGCTTTGGCTAGGGCACCCCTAGGCTTTGGCTAGGGCACCCTTAGGCTTAGGCTAAGGCTAGGGCACCCCTAAGCTTAGGCTAAGGCAACACTAGGCTTAGGCTAGGGCACCCCTAGGCTTAGGCTAGGGCACCCCAAGGCTGAGGCTAGGGCACCCCTAGGCTTAGGCTAAGGCTAGGGCTCCCCTAGCCTAAGGCTTCGGCACCTCTAGGCTTAGGCTAGGGCACCCCTAGGCTTACGCTAAGGTTAGGGCTCCACTAGCCTAAGGCTAGGGCACCTCTAGGCTTAGGCTAGGGCACCCCTAGGCTTTGGCTAGGGCACCCCTAGGCTTAGACTTAGGCTAGGGCTCTCCTAGCCTAAGGCTAGGGCACTCCTAGGCTTCGGCTAGGGCAGCCCCAGGCTTAGGCTAGGGCACCCCTAGGCTTAGGCTAGGGCAGCCCTACGCTTAGGCTAGGGCACCCCTAAGCTTAGGCTAGGGCACCCCTAGGCTTAGGCTAAGGCTACGGCTCCCTTAGCCTAAGGCTAGGGCACCCCTATGCTTAGGATAATGCACCCCTAGGCTTTGGCTAGGGCACCCCTAGGTTTAGGCTAAGTCTAGGGCTCCCCTAGCCTAAGGCTAGGGCACCCCTAAGCTTAGGCTAGGGCACTCCTAGGCTTAGGCTAGGGCACTCCTAGGCTTAGGCTAGGGAAGCCCTAGGCTTAGGCTAAGGCTTGGGCTCCCCTAATCTAAGGCTAGGGCACCCCTAGGCTTAGGCTAGGGCACCCCTAGGCTTAGGCTAGGGCACCCCTAGGCTTAGGCTAGGTTAGCCCTAGGCTTAGGCTAAGGCTTGGGCTCCCCTAATCTAAGGCTAGGGCACCCCTAGGCTTAGGCTAGGGCACCCCTAGGCTTAGGCTAAGGCTTGGGCTCCCCTAGCCTAAGGCTAGGGCACCTTTAGGCTTAGGCTAAGGCACCCCTAGCCTTTGGCCTGGGCACTCCTAGGCTTAGGCTATTCCACCCCTAGGCTTAGGCTAAGGCACCCCTAGGCTTACGCTAATGTTAGGGCTCCCCTAGCCTAAGGCTAGGGCACCTCTAGGCTTAGGCTAAGGCACCCCTAGGCTTTGGCTAGGGCACTCCTAGGTTTAGGCTAAGCCTAGGGCTCTCCTAGCCTAAGGCTAGGGCACCCCTAGGCTTAGGTTAGGGCACCGGTAGGCTTAGGCTAGGGCACCCCTAGGCTTAGGCTAAGGCTAGGTCACCCCTAGGCTTAGGCTAAGGCACCACTATGCGGAGGTTAGGGCACCCCTAGGCTTAGGCTAGGGCACCCCTAGGCTTAGGCTAGGGCACCCCTAGGCTTAGGCTAAGGCTAGGTCACCCCTAGGCTTAGGCTAAGGCACCACTATGCGGAGGCTAGGGCACCCCTAGGCTTAGGCTAGGGCACCCTTAGGCTTCGGCTAGGGCACCCCAAAGCTGA
>NW_027458923.1:0-34278 GCF_050624435.1 Tenrec ecaudatus
CCTAGGCTTAGGCTAGGGCACCCCTAGGCTTAGGCTAAGGCTAGAGCTCCCCTAGCCTAAGACTAAGGCACCTCTAGGCTTAGGCTAGGGCACCCCTAGGCTTAGGCTAAGGCTAGGGCTCCCTAGCCTAAGGATAGAGCATCCTTAGGCTTAGGCTAGGGCACCCCTAGGCTTAGGCTAGGGCACCCCTAGGCTTAGCTTAATCTTAGGGCTCTCCTAGCCTAAGGCTAGGAAACCCCTAGGCTTAGGATAGGGCACCACTAGGCTTGGGCTAGGGCCCCCCTAGGCTTAGGCTAAGGCTAGAGCTCCCATAGCCTAAGGCTAGGGCATCCGTAGGCTTAGGCTAGGGCACCCCTAGGCTTAGGCTAGGTCCCCCCTAAGCTTAGGCTAGTGCACCCTAGGCTTAAGCTAGGGCTAGGGCTCCCCTAGCCTAAGGCGAGGGCACCCCTAGGCTTAGGCTAGGGCACCCCTAGGCTTTGGCTACGGAACCCCTAGGCTTAGGCTAGGGCACCCCTAGGCTTAGGCTAGGGCACCCCTAGGCTTAAGCTAAGGCTAGGGCTCCCCTACCCTAAGGGTAGGGAACCCCTACCCTTAGGCTAGGGCAACCCTAGGCTTAGGCTAGGGCATCCCTAGGCTTGGGGTAAGGCTAGGGCTCCCCTAGCCTAAGGCTAGGGCACGCCTAGGCTTAGGCTAGGGCTCCCCTAGGCTTAGGCTACGGCAACCCTAGGCTTAGGCTAGGGCACCCCTAGGCTTAAGTTAGGGCACCCCTAGGCTTGGGCTAGGGCTAGAGCTCCCCTAGTCTAAGGCTAGGGCTCCCCTAGGCTTTAGCAAGGGCACCCCTAGGCTTAGGCTAAGGCTAGGGCTCCCCTAGCCTAAGGCTAGGGCACCTCTAGGCTTAGGCTAGGGCACCCCTCGGCTTAGACTAAGGCTAGGGCTCGGCTAGCCTTAGGCTAGGGCACCCCTAGGCTTAGGCTAGGGCACCCATATGCTTAGGCTAGGGCACCCCTAGGATTAGGCTAAGGCTAGAGCTCCCCTAGCCTAAGGCTAGGGCACCTCTAGGCTTAGGCTAGGGCACCCGTAGGCTTAGGCTAGGGCAACCCTAGGCTTAAGCTAAGGCTAGGGCTCCCCTAGCCTAAGGTTAGGGAACCCCTACCCTTAGGCTAGGGCACCCCTAGGCTTAGGCTGGGCACCCCTAGGCTTGGGCTAAGGCTAGGGCTCCCCTAGCCTAAGGCTAGGGCACCCCTATGCTTAGGCTAGGGCACCCCTAGGCTTAGGCTAGCGCTCCCCTAGTCTAAGGCTAGGGCACCCTTAGGCTTAGGCTAGGGCACCCCTAGGCTTAGGCTACGGCACCCATAGGCTTAGGCTAGGGCACCCCAAGGCTTAGGCTAGGGCACCTCTAGGCTTAAGGTAAGGCTAGGGCTCTCCTAACCCAAGGATAGGGCACCCCTAGGCTTAGGCTAGGGCACTCCTAGGCTTAAGCTAAGGCTAGGGCTCCCCTAGCCTAAGGCTAGGGAACCCCTACCCTTAGGCTAGGGCACCCCTTGGCTTAGGCTAGGGCACCCCTAGGCTTGGGCTAAGGCTAGGGCTCCCCTAGCCTAAGGCTAGGGCACCCCTAGGCTTAGGCTACGGCACCCCTAGGCTGAGGCTAGGGCACCCCTCGGCTTAGGCTAGGGCACTCCTAGAATTAGCCTAAGGCTAGGGATCCCCTAGCCTAAGGTTATGGCACCCCTAGGCTTAGGCTAGGGCACCCCTAGGCTTAGGCTAAGGCTAGGGCTCCCCTAGCCTAAGGCTAGGGCACCTCTAGCCTAAGGCTAGGGCAGCCCTAGGCTTAGGCTAGGGCACCCCTAGGCTTGGGCTAGGGCACCCTTATGCTTAGGCTACGGACCCCTAAGCTTAGGCTAGGGCACCCCTAGAATTAGCCTGAGGCTAGGGATCCCCTAGCCTAAGGTTAGGGCATCCCTAGGCTTAGACTAGGGCACCCCTAGGCTTAGGCTAGGGCACCCCTAGGCTTAGGCTAGGGCACCCCTAGGCTTAATCTAAGGCTAGGGCTCCCCTAACCTAATGATAGGGCACCCCTAGGCTTAGGCTAGGGCACTCCTAGGCTTAAGCTAAGGCTAGGACTCCCCTATCCTAAGGCAAGGAACCCCTACCCTTAGGCTAGGGCAGCCCTAGGCTTAGGCTAGGGCACCCTTAGGCTTAGGCTACGGACCCCTAAGCTTAGGCTAGGGCACCCCTAGAATTAGCCTGAGGCTAGGGATCCCCTAGCCTAAGGTTAGGGCATCCCTAGGCTTAGGCTAGGGCACCCCTAGGCTTAGGCTAGGGCACCCCTAGGCTTAGGCTAGGGCACCCCTAGGCTTAGGCTAGGGCACCCCTAGGCTTAATCTAAGGCTAGGGCTCCCCTAACCTAATGATAGGGCACCCCTAGGCTTAGGCTAGGGCACTCCTAGGCTTAAGCTAAGGCTAGGACTCCCCTATCCTAAGGCTAGGGAACCCCTACCCTTAGGCTAGGGCAGCCCTAGGCTTAGGCTAGGGCACCCCTAGGCTTAGGCTAAGGCTAGGGCTCCCATAGCCCAAGGCTAGGGCACCCCTAGGCTTAAGCTAGGGCACCCTTAGGCTTAGGCTACGGACCCCTAAGCTTAGGCTAGGGCACCCCTAGAATAAGCCTGAGGCTAGGGATCCCCTAGCCTAAGGTTAGGGCATCCCTAGGCTTAGGCTAGGGCACCCCTAGGCTTAGGCTAGGGCACCCCTAGGCTTAGGCTAGGGCACCCCTATGCTTAATCTAAGGCTAGGGCTCCCCTAACCTAATGATAGGGCACCCCTAGGCTTAGGCTAGGGCACTCCAAGGCTTAAGCTAAGGCTAGGACTCCCCTATCCTAAGGCTAGGGAACCCCTACCCTTAGGCTAGGGCAGCCCTAGGCTTAGGCTAGGGCACCCCTAGGCTTGGGCTAAGGCTAGGGCTCCCCTAGCCTAAGGCTAGGGCACCCCTAGGCTTAGGCTAGGTCACCCCTAGGCTTAGGCTATGGCACCCCTAGGCTGAGGCTAGGGCACCCCTAGGCTTAGGCTAGGGCACCCCTAGAATTAGCCTAAGGCTAGGAATCCCCTAGCCTAAGGACAGGGCACCCCTAGGCTTAGGCTAGGGCACCCCTAGGCTTAGGCTAGGGCACCCCTAGGCTTAGGGTAAGGCTAGGGCTCCCCTAGCCTAAGGCTAGGGCACCCCTAGCCTAAGGCTAGGGCACCCCTAGCCTAAGGCTAGGGCACCCCTAGGCTTAGGCTAGGGCACCCCTAGGCTTAGGCTAAGGCTAGGGCTCCCATAGCCCAAGGCTAGGGCACCCCTAGGCTTAGGCTAGGGCACCCCTAGGCTTAGGCTAGGCCACCCCTAGGCTTAGGATACGGCACCCCTAGGCTTAGGCTACGGCACCCCTAGAATTAGCCTGAGGCTAGGGATCGCCTAGCCTAAGGTTAGGGCACACCTAGGCTTAGGCTAGGGCACCCCTAGGCTTAAGCTAAGGCTAGGGCTCCCCTAACCTAAGGATAGCGCACCCCTAGGATTAGGCTAGGGCACTCCTAGGCTTAAGCTAAGGCTAGGGCTCCCCTAGCCTAAGGCTAGGGAACCCCTACCTTTAGGCTAGGGCACACCTAGGCTTAGGCTAGGGC
The DNA here is from genome assembly GCF_050624435.1 of Tenrec ecaudatus. Classification (NCBI taxonomy): domain Eukaryota; kingdom Metazoa; phylum Chordata; class Mammalia; order Afrosoricida; family Tenrecidae; genus Tenrec; species Tenrec ecaudatus. Next base: position 3,655 of record NW_027458923.1, read on the forward strand.
TCCCCTAGGATTGGGCTAAGGCAAGGGCTCCCCTAGCCTAAGGCTAGGGCACCCCTAGGCTTAGGCTAGGGCACCCCTAAGCTTAGGCTTCGGCACCCCTAGGCTTAGGCTAGGGCACCCCTAGAATTAGACTGAGGCTAGGGATCCCCTAGCCTAAGGTTAGGGCACCCCTAGGCTTAGGCTAGGGCACCCCTAGGCTTAGCCTAGGGCACCCCTAGGCTTAGGCTAAGGCTCCGGCTCGACTAGCCTAAGGCGAGGGCACACCTAGGCTTAGGCTAGGGCATCCTTAGCGTAAGGCTAGGACACCCCTAGGCTTAAGCTAGGGCACCCATAGGCTTAGGATAGGGCACCCCTAGGCTTAGACTAATGCTATGGCTCGACTAGCTTAAGGCTAGGGCACCCCTAGGCTTAGGCTAGGGCACCCCTAGGCTTAAGCTAGGACACCCCTAGGCTTAGCCTAAGGCTAGAGCTCCCCTAGCCTAACGCTAGGACACCTCTAGGCTTAGGCTAGGGCACCGTTGGCTTAGTCTACGGCACCCCTAGGCTTAGGCTAGGGCACCCCTAGGCTTAAGCTAAGGCTAGGGCTCCCCTAGCCTAAGGCTAGGGAACCCATTCCCTTAGGCTAGGGCACCCCTAGGCTTAGGCTAGGGCTCCCCTAGGCTTGAGCTAAGGTTAGGGCTCCCCTAGCCTAAGGCTAGGGCACCCCTTGGCTTAGGCTAGGGCACCCCTAAGCGTAGACTACGGCACCCCTAGGCTTAGGCTAGGCCACCCCTAGAATTAGCGTAAGGCTAGGGATCCCCTAGCCTAAGGCTAGGGCACCCCTAGGCTTAGGCAAGGGCACCCCTAGGCTTAGGGTAGGGCACCCCTAGGCTTAGGCTAAGGCTCCGGCTCGAGTAGCCTAAGGCTAGGGCACCCCTAAGCTTAGGCTAGGGCACCCCTAGGCTTAGGCTAGGGCATCCCTAGGCTTAGGCTAAGGCTAGGACTCCCCTAGCGTAAGGCTAGGACACCCCTAGGCTTAAGCTAGGGCACCCATAGGCTTAGGATAGGGCACCCCTAGGATTAGACTAATGCTATGGCTCGACTAGCCTAAGGCTAGGGCACCCCTAGGCATAGGCTAGGGCACCCCTAGGCTTAGGCTAGGGCACCCCTAGGCTTAGGCTAAGGCTAGGGCTTCCCTAGCCTAAGGCTAGGGCACCTCTAGGCTTAGCCTAGGACACCCCTAGGCTTAGACTAAGGCTACGGCTCGACTAGCCTAAGGCTAGGGCACCCCTAGTCTTAGGCTAGGACACCCCTAGGCTTAGGCTAAGTCTAGAGCTCCCCTAGCCTAACGCTAGGGCACCTCTAGGCTTAGGCTAGGGCACACCTAGGCTTAGGCAAGGGCACCCCTAGGCTTAGGCTAGGGCACCCCTAGGCTTAAGCTAAGGCTAGGGCTCCCCAAGCCTAAGGCTAGGGAACCCCTACCCTTAGGCTAGGGCACCCCTAGGCTTAGGCTAGGCAACCCGAGACTTGGGCTAAGGCTAGGGTTCCCCTAGCCTAAGGCTAGGGCACCCTTAGGCTTAGGCTAGGGCACCCCTAGGCTTAGGCTACGGCACCCCTAGGCTTATGCTCGGGCACCCCTAGGCTTTGGCTAGGGCACCCATAGACTTAGCCTAAGGCTAGGGATCCCCTAGCCTAAGGTTAGGGCATCCCTAGGCTTAGGCTAAGGCTAGGGCTCCCCCAGCATAAGGCTAGGACACCCCTAGGCTTAAGATAGGGCACCCATAGACTTAGGCTAGGGCACCCATAGGCTTAGACTAAGGCTATGGCTCGACTAGCCTAAGGCTAGGGTACCCCTAGGCTTAGGCTAGGGCACCACTAGGCTTAGGCTAGGGCACCACTAGACTTAGGCTAAGGCTAGGGCTCCCCTAGCCTAAGGCTAGGGCACCTCTAGACTTAGCCTAGGGCACCCCTAGGCTTAGAATAAGGCTACGGCTCGACTAGCCTAAGGCTAGGGCACACCTAGGCTTAGGCGAGGGCACCCCAAGGCTTAGGCTAAGGCTAGGGCTCCCCTAGCGTAAGGCTAGGACACCCCTAGGCTTAGGCTAGGGCACACCTAGGTTTAGGCTAGGGCACCCCTAGGCTTAGGCTAAGGCTAGGTCTCCCCTAGCCTAAGGCTAGGGCACCTCTAGGCTTAGGTTAGGTCACGCCTAGGCTTAGACTAAGGCTTCGGCTCGACTAGCCTAAGGCTAGGGCACCCTTAGGCTTAGGCTAGGGCACCCCTAGGCTTAGGCTACGGCACTCCTAGGCTTAGGCTTAGTCTAGAGCTCCCCTAGCCTAAGGCTAGGGCACCTCTAGGTTTAGGTTAGGGCACCCCTAGGCTTAGGCTAGGGCACCCCTAGGCTTAGGTTAAGGTTAGGGCTCCCCTAGCCTAAGGCTAGGACACCCCTAGGCTTAGGCTAGGGCACCCCAATGCTTAGGCTAGGGTACCCCTAGGCTTAGGCTAAGGCTAGGGCTCCCCTAGCCTAAGGCTACGGCACCACTAGACTTAGGCTAGGGCACCCCTAGGCTTAGGCTAAGGCTAGGGCTCCCCTAACCTAATGATAGGGCACCCCTAGGCTTAGGCTAGGGCACTCCTAGGCTTAAGCTAAGGCTAGGGCTCCCCTAGCCTAAGGCTAGGGAACCCCTACCCTTAGGCTAGGGCAGCCCTAGCCTTAGGCTAGGGCACCCCTAGGCTTGGGCTAAGGCTAGGGCTCCCCTAGCCTAAGGCTAGGGCACCCCTAGGCTTAAGCTAGGGCACCCCTAGGCTTAGGCTACGGCACCCCTAGGCTGAGGCTAGGGCACCCCTAGGCTTAGGCTAGGGCACCCCTAGAATTAGCCTAAGGCTAGGAATCCCCTAGCCTAAGGATAGGGCACCCCTAGTATTAGGCTAGGGCACCCCTAGGCTTAGGCTAGGGCACCCCTAGGCTTAAGCTAAGGCTAGGGCTCCCCTAGCCTAAGGCTAGGGCACCCCTAGCCTAAGGCTAGGGCACCCCTAGGCTTAGGCTAGTTCACCCCTAGGCTTAGGCTAAGGCTAGGGCTCCCATAGCCCAAGGCTAGGGCACCCCTAGGCTTAGGCTAGGGCACCCCTAGGCTTAGGCTAGGGCACCCCTAGGCTTAGGCTACGGCACCCCTAGGCTTAGGCTAGGGCACCCCTAGAATTAGCCTGAGGCTAGGGATCCCCTAGCCTAAGGTTAAGGCACCCCTAGGCTTAGGCTAGGGCACCCCTAGGCTTAGGTTAGGGCACCCCTAGGCTTAAGCTAAGGCTAGGGCTCCCCTAACCTAAGGATAGGGCACCCCTAGGCTTAGGCTAGGGCACTCCTAGGCTTAAGCTAAGGCTAGGGCTCCCCTAGCCTAAGACTAGGGAACCCCTACCTTTAGGCTAGGGCACCCCTAGGCTTAGGCTAGGGCTCCCCTAGGCTTGGGCTAAGGCTAGGGCTCCCCTAGCCTAAGGCTAGGGCACCCCTAGGCTTAGGCTAGGGCACCCCTAGGCTTAGGCTACGGCACCCCTAGGCAGAGGCTATGGCACTCCTAGGCTTATGCTAGGGCACACCTAGAATTAGCCTAAGGCTAGGGATCCCCTAGCATAAGGTTAGGCCACCCCTAGGCTTAGGCTAGGGCACCCCTAGACTTAGGGTAGGGCACCCCTAGGCTTAGGCTTAGGTTAGGGCTCCCCTAGCCTAAGGCTAGGACCCCCCTAGGCTTAGGCTAGGGCACCCTAGGCTTAGGCTAGGGCACCACTAGGCTTGGGCTTAGGTTAGGGCTCCCCTAACCTAAGGCTAGGGCACCCTTAGATTTAGGCTTGGGCACCCCTAGGCTTAGGCTATGGCACCCCTAGGCTTAGGCTAGGGCACCCCTAGGCTTAGGCTAAGGCTAGGGCTCCCCTAGCCTAAGGCTAGGGCATGCCTCGGCTTAGGATAGGGCTACCCTAGGCTTAGGCTTGGGCACCCCTAGGTTTAGGCTAAGGCTAGGGTTTCCCTAGCCTAAGGCTAGCGAACCCCTAGGGTTAGGCTAGGGCACCCCTAGGCTTAGGCTAGGGCACACCTAGGCTTAGGCTAGGGTTCACCTAGGCTTAGAATAAGGCACCCGTAGGCTTGGGCTAAGGCTAGGGCTCCCCTAGCCTAAGGCGAGGGCACCCCTAGGCTTAGGCTAGGGCACACCTAGGCTTAAGCTAAGGCTAGGGCTCCCCTAATCTAAGGCGAGGGCACCCCTAGGCTTAGGCTAGGGCACCCCAGGCTTAGGCTAGGGCACCCCTAGGCTTAAGCTAAGGCTAGGGCTCCACTAGCCAAAGGCTAGGGAACCCCTACCCTTAGGCTAGGGCACTCTAAGGTTTAGGCTAGGGCACCCCCAGGCTTGGGCTAAGGCTAGGGCTCCCTTAGCCTAAGGCTAGGGCACCCCTATGCTTACGCTAGGGCACCCCTAGGCTTAGGTTACGGCACCCCTAGGCTTAGGCTAGGGCACCCCTAGGCTTAGGCAAGGGCACCCCTAGGCTTAGGATAGGGCACACCTAAGCTTAGGCTAAAGCTAGGGCTCCCCTAGCCTAAGGCTTGGGCACACCTAGACTTAGGCTAGGGCACCCTTAGGCTTAGGCTAGGGCACCACTAGGCTTAGGCTAAGGCTAGGGCTCCCATAGCCCAAGGCCAAGGTACCCCTAGGCTTCGGCAGGGCACCCCTAGGCTTAGGCTAAGGCTAGGGCTCCCATAGCCTAAGGCTAGGACACCCCTAGGCTTGGGCTAAGGCTAGGGCACCCCTAGCCTTAGGATAGGGCACCCCTAGGCTTAGGCTATGGCATCCCTAGGGTTAGGCTAGGGCACCCCTAGGCTTAGGCTAGGGCACCCCTAGAATTAGCCTAAGGCTAGGGATCCCCTAGCCTAAGGTTAGGGCACCCCTAGGCTTAGGCTAGGGCACCCCTAGGCTTAGGCTAAGTCTCCGGCTCGACAAGCCTAAGGCTAGGGCACCCCTAGGCTTAGGCTAGGGAACCCCTAGGCTTAGGCTACGGCACCCCTAGTCTTAGGCTAGGGCACCCCTAGGCTTAGGCAAGGGCACCCATAGGCTTAGGCTAGGGCACGCCTAGGCTTAAGCTAAGGCTTGGGCTCCACTGCCTAAGGCTAGGGCACCCCAACTCTTAGGCTAGGGCACCCCTAGGCTTAGGCTAGGGCACCCCTAGGCTTAAGCTAAGGCTAGGGCTCCCCTAACCTAAAGCTAGGGCACCCTAGCCTTAGGCTAGGGCACCCCTAGGCTTAGGCTAAGGCTAGGGTTCCCATAGGCTTAGGCTAGGGCACCCCTAGGCTTAAGCTAAGGCTAGGGCTCCCCTAGCCTAAGGCTAGGGCACCCCTAGGCTTGGGCTAGGGCACCCCTAGGCTTAGGCTAGGGCACCCCTATGCTTAAGCTAAGGCTAGGGCTCCCCTAACCTAAGACTAGGGCACCCCTAGGCTTAGGCTAGGGCACCCCAAGCTTAGGTTAGGGCACCCCTAGGCTTAAGCTAAGGCTAGGGCTCCCCTAGCCTAAGGCAAGGGAACCCCTACCCTTAGGCTAGGGCACCCCTAGGCTTAGGCTAGGGCACCCCTAGGCTTGGGCTAAGGCTAGGGCTCCCCTAGGCTTAGGCTAGGGCACCCCTACGTTTAGGCTACGGCACCCCTAGGCTTAGGATAGGGCACCCTTAGGCTTAGGCTTGGGCACCCATAGGCTTAGGCTAGAGCACTCCTAGACTTAGGCTAAGGATAGGGTTTCCCTAACCTAAGGCTAGCGAACCCCTAGGGTTAGGCTAGGGCACCCCTATGCTTAGGCTAGGGCACACCTAGGCTTAAGCTAAGGCTAGGGCTCTCCTAACCTAGGGCTAGGGCACCCCTAGGCTAAGGCTAGGGCACCCCTAGACTTAAGCTAAGGCTAGGGCTCCCCTAGCCTAAGGCTAGGGAACCCCTACCCTTAGGCCTGGGCACCCTAAGGCTTAGGCTAGGGCACCCCTAGGCTTGGGCTAAGGCTAGGGCTACCCTAGCCTAAGGTTAGGGCACCCCTAGGCTTAGGCTAGGGCACCCCTAGGCTTAGGCTACGGCACCCCTAGGCTTAGGCTAGGGCACCCCTAGGCTTAGGCAAGGGCACCCCTAGGCTTAGGCTAAGGGTAGGGTTCCCCTAGCCTAAGGCTTGGGCACCCCTAGGCTTAGGCTAGGGCACCCCTAGGCTTAGCCTAGGGCACCCCTAGGCTTAGGCTAAGGCTCCGGCTCGACTAGCCTAAGGCGAGGGCACACCTAGGCTTAGGCTAGGGCATCCTTAGCGTAAGGCTAGGACACCCCTAGGCTTAAGCTAGGGCACCCATAGGCTTAGGATAGGGCACCCCTAGGCTTAGACTAATGCTATGGCTCGACTAGCTTAAGGCTAGGGCACCCCTAGGCTTAGGCTAGGGCACCCCTAGGCTTAAGCTAGGACACCCCTAGGCTTAGCCTAAGGCTAGAGCTCCCCTAGCCTAACGCTAGGACACCTCTAGGCTTAGGCTAGGGCACCGTTGGCTTAGTCTACGGCACCCCTAGGCTTAGGCTAGGGCACCCCTAGGCTTAAGCTAAGGCTAGGGCTCCCCTAGCCTAAGGCTAGGGAACCCATTCCCTTAGGCTAGGGCACCCCTAGGCTTAGGCTAGGGCTCCCCTAGGCTTGAGCTAAGGTTAGGGCTCCCCTAGCCTAAGGCTAGGGCACCCCTTGGCTTAGGCTAGGGCACCCCTAAGCGTAGACTACGGCACCCCTAGGCTTAGGCTAGGCCACCCCTAGAATTAGCGTAAGGCTAGGGATCCCCTAGCCTAAGGCTAGGGCACCCCTAGGCTTAGGCAAGGGCACCCCTAGGCTTAGGGTAGGGCACCCCTAGGCTTAGGCTAAGGCTCCGGCTCGAGTAGCCTAAGGCTAGGGCACCCCTAAGCTTAGGCTAGGGCACCCCTAGGCTTAGGCTAGGGCATCCCTAGGCTTAGGCTAAGGCTAGGACTCCCCTAGCGTAAGGCTAGGACACCCCTAGGCTTAAGCTAGGGCACCCATAGGCTTAGGATAGGGCACCCCTAGGATTAGACTAATGCTATGGCTCGACTAGCCTAAGGCTAGGGCACCCCTAGGCATAGGCTAGGGCACCCCTAGGCTTAGGCTAGGGCACCCCTAGGCTTAGGCTAAGGCTAGGGCTTCCCTAGCCTAAGGCTAGGGCACCTCTAGGCTTAGCCTAGGACACCCCTAGGCTTAGACTAAGGCTACGGCTCGACTAGCCTAAGGCTAGGGCACCCCTAGTCTTAGGCTAGGACACCCCTAGGCTTAGGCTAAGTCTAGAGCTCCCCTAGCCTAACGCTAGGGCACCTCTAGGCTTAGGCTAGGGCACACCTAGGCTTAGGCAAGGGCACCCCTAGGCTTAGGCTAGGGCACCCCTAGGCTTAAGCTAAGGCTAGGGCTCCCCAAGCCTAAGGCTAGGGAACCCCTACCCTTAGGCTAGGGCACCCCTAGGCTTAGGCTAGGCAACCCGAGACTTGGGCTAAGGCTAGGGTTCCCCTAGCCTAAGGCTAGGGCACCCTTAGGCTTAGGCTAGGGCACCCCTAGGCTTAGGCTACGGCACCCCTAGGCTTATGCTCGGGCACCCCTAGGCTTTGGCTAGGGCACCCATAGACTTAGCCTAAGGCTAGGGATCCCCTAGCCTAAGGTTAGGGCATCCCTAGGCTTAGGCTAAGGCTAGGGCTCCCCCAGCATAAGGCTAGGACACCCCTAGGCTTAAGATAGGGCACCCATAGACTTAGGCTAGGGCACCCATAGGCTTAGACTAAGGCTATGGCTCGACTAGCCTAAGGCTAGGGTACCCCTAGGCTTAGGCTAGGGCACCACTAGGCTTAGGCTAGGGCACCACTAGACTTAGGCTAAGGCTAGGGCTCCCCTAGCCTAAGGCTAGGGCACCTCTAGACTTAGCCTAGGGCACCCCTAGGCTTAGAATAAGGCTACGGCTCGACTAGCCTAAGGCTAGGGCACACCTAGGCTTAGGCGAGGGCACCCCAAGGCTTAGGCTAAGGCTAGGGCTCCCCTAGCGTAAGGCTAGGACACCCCTAGGCTTAGGCTAGGGCACACCTAGGTTTAGGCTAGGGCACCCCTAGGCTTAGGCTAAGGCTAGGTCTCCCCTAGCCTAAGGCTAGGGCACCTCTAGGCTTAGGTTAGGTCACGCCTAGGCTTAGACTAAGGCTTCGGCTCGACTAGCCTAAGGCTAGGGCACCCTTAGGCTTAGGCTAGGGCACCCCTAGGCTTAGGCTACGGCACTCCTAGGCTTAGGCTTAGTCTAGAGCTCCCCTAGCCTAAGGCTAGGGCACCTCTAGGTTTAGGTTAGGGCACCCCTAGGCTTAGGCTAGGGCACCCCTAGGCTTAGGTTAAGGTTAGGGCTCCCCTAGCCTAAGGCTAGGACACCCCTAGGCTTAGGCTAGGGCACCCCAATGCTTAGGCTAGGGTACCCCTAGGCTTAGGCTAAGGCTAGGGCTCCCCTAGCCTAAGGCTACGGCACCACTAGACTTAGGCTAGGGCACCCCTAGGCTTAGGCTAAGGCTAGGGCTCCCCTAACCTAATGATAGGGCACCCCTAGGCTTAGGCTAGGGCACTCCTAGGCTTAAGCTAAGGCTAGGGCTCCCCTAGCCTAAGGCTAGGGAACCCCTACCCTTAGGCTAGGGCAGCCCTAGCCTTAGGCTAGGGCACCCCTAGGCTTGGGCTAAGGCTAGGGCTCCCCTAGCCTAAGGCTAGGGCACCCCTAGGCTTAAGCTAGGGCACCCCTAGGCTTAGGCTACGGCACCCCTAGGCTGAGGCTAGGGCACCCCTAGGCTTAGGCTAGGGCACCCCTAGAATTAGCCTAAGGCTAGGAATCCCCTAGCCTAAGGATAGGGCACCCCTAGTATTAGGCTAGGGCACCCCTAGGCTTAGGCTAGGGCACCCCTAGGCTTAAGCTAAGGCTAGGGCTCCCCTAGCCTAAGGCTAGGGCACCCCTAGCCTAAGGCTAGGGCACCCCTAGGCTTAGGCTAGTTCACCCCTAGGCTTAGGCTAAGGCTAGGGCTCCCATAGCCCAAGGCTAGGGCACCCCTAGGCTTAGGCTAGGGCACCCCTAGGCTTAGGCTAGGGCACCCCTAGGCTTAGGCTACGGCACCCCTAGGCTTAGGCTAGGGCACCCCTAGAATTAGCCTGAGGCTAGGGATCCCCTAGCCTAAGGTTAAGGCACCCCTAGGCTTAGGCTAGGGCACCCCTAGGCTTAGGTTAGGGCACCCCTAGGCTTAAGCTAAGGCTAGGGCTCCCCTAACCTAAGGATAGGGCACCCCTAGGCTTAGGCTAGGGCACTCCTAGGCTTAAGCTAAGGCTAGGGCTCCCCTAGCCTAAGACTAGGGAACCCCTACCTTTAGGCTAGGGCACCCCTAGGCTTAGGCTAGGGCTCCCCTAGGCTTGGGCTAAGGCTAGGGCTCCCCTAGCCTAAGGCTAGGGCACCCCTAGGCTTAGGCTAGGGCACCCCTAGGCTTAGGCTACGGCACCCCTAGGCAGAGGCTATGGCACTCCTAGGCTTATGCTAGGGCACACCTAGAATTAGCCTAAGGCTAGGGATCCCCTAGCATAAGGTTAGGCCACCCCTAGGCTTAGGCTAGGGCACCCCTAGACTTAGGGTAGGGCACCCCTAGGCTTAGGCTTAGGTTAGGGCTCCCCTAGCCTAAGGCTAGGACCCCCCTAGGCTTAGGCTAGGGCACCCTAGGCTTAGGCTAGGGCACCACTAGGCTTGGGCTTAGGTTAGGGCTCCCCTAACCTAAGGCTAGGGCACCCTTAGATTTAGGCTTGGGCACCCCTAGGCTTAGGCTATGGCACCCCTAGGCTTAGGCTAGGGCACCCCTAGGCTTAGGCTAAGGCTAGGGCTCCCCTAGCCTAAGGCTAGGGCATGCCTCGGCTTAGGATAGGGCTACCCTAGGCTTAGGCTTGGGCACCCCTAGGTTTAGGCTAAGGCTAGGGTTTCCCTAGCCTAAGGCTAGCGAACCCCTAGGGTTAGGCTAGGGCACCCCTAGGCTTAGGCTAGGGCACACCTAGGCTTAGGCTAGGGTTCACCTAGGCTTAGAATAAGGCACCCGTAGGCTTGGGCTAAGGCTAGGGCTCCCCTAGCCTAAGGCGAGGGCACCCCTAGGCTTAGGCTAGGGCACACCTAGGCTTAAGCTAAGGCTAGGGCTCCCCTAATCTAAGGCGAGGGCACCCCTAGGCTTAGGCTAGGGCACCCCAGGCTTAGGCTAGGGCACCCCTAGGCTTAAGCTAAGGCTAGGGCTCCACTAGCCAAAGGCTAGGGAACCCCTACCCTTAGGCTAGGGCACTCTAAGGTTTAGGCTAGGGCACCCCCAGGCTTGGGCTAAGGCTAGGGCTCCCTTAGCCTAAGGCTAGGGCACCCCTATGCTTACGCTAGGGCACCCCTAGGCTTAGGTTACGGCACCCCTAGGCTTAGGCTAGGGCACCCCTAGGCTTAGGCAAGGGCACCCCTAGGCTTAGGATAGGGCACACCTAAGCTTAGGCTAAAGCTAGGGCTCCCCTAGCCTAAGCCTTGGGCACACCTAGACTTAGGCTAGGGCACCCTTAGGCTTAGGCTAGGGCACCACTAGGCTTAGGCTAAGGCTAGGGCTCCCATAGCCCAAGGCCAAGGTACCCCTAGGCTTCGGCAGGGCACCCCTAGGCTTAGGCTAAGGCTAGGGCTCCCATAGCCTAAGGCTAGGACACCCCTAGGCTTGGGCTAAGGCTAGGGCACCCCTAGCCTTAGGATAGGGCACCCCTAGGCTTAGGCTATGGCATCCCTAGGGTTAGGCTAGGGCACCCCTAGGCTTAGGCTAGGGCACCCCTAGAATTAGCCTAAGGCTAGGGATCCCCTAGCCTAAGGTTAGGGCACCCCTAGGCTTAGGCTAGGGCACCCCTAGGCTTAGGCTAAGTCTCCGGCTCGACAAGCCTAAGGCTAGGGCACCCCTAGGCTTAGGCTAGGGAACCCCTAGGCTTAGGCTACGGCACCCCTAGTCTTAGGCTAGGGCACCCCTAGGCTTAGGCAAGGGCACCCATAGGCTTAGGCTAGGGCACGCCTAGGCTTAAGCTAAGGCTTGGGCTCCACTGCCTAAGGCTAGGGCACCCCAACTCTTAGGCTAGGGCACCCCTAGGCTTAGGCTAGGGCACCCCTAGGCTTAAGCTAAGGCTAGGGCTCCCCTAACCTAAAGCTAGGGCACCCTAGCCTTAGGCTAGGGCACCCCTAGGCTTAGGCTAAGGCTAGGGTTCCCATAGGCTTAGGCTAGGGCACCCCTAGGCTTAAGCTAAGGCTAGGGCTCCCCTAGCCTAAGGCTAGGGCACCCCTAGGCTTGGGCTAGGGCACCCCTAGGCTTAGGCTAGGGCACCCCTATGCTTAAGCTAAGGCTAGGGCTCCCCTAACCTAAGACTAGGGCACCCCTAGGCTTAGGCTAGGGCACCCCAAGCTTAGGTTAGGGCACCCCTAGGCTTAAGCTAAGGCTAGGGCTCCCCTAGCCTAAGGCAAGGGAACCCCTACCCTTAGGCTAGGGCACCCCTAGGCTTAGGCTAGGGCACCCCTAGGCTTGGGCTAAGGCTAGGGCTCCCCTAGGCTTAGGCTAGGGCACCCCTACGTTTAGGCTACGGCACCCCTAGGCTTAGGATAGGGCACCCTTAGGCTTAGGCTTGGGCACCCATAGGCTTAGGCTAGAGCACTCCTAGACTTAGGCTAAGGATAGGGTTTCCCTAACCTAAGGCTAGCGAACCCCTAGGGTTAGGCTAGGGCACCCCTATGCTTAGGCTAGGGCACACCTAGGCTTAAGCTAAGGCTAGGGCTCTCCTAACCTAGGGCTAGGGCACCCCTAGGCTAAGGCTAGGGCACCCCTAGACTTAAGCTAAGGCTAGGGCTCCCCTAGCCTAAGGCTAGGGAACCCCTACCCTTAGGCCTGGGCACCCTAAGGCTTAGGCTAGGGCACCCCTAGGCTTGGGCTAAGGCTAGGGCTACCCTAGCCTAAGGTTAGGGCACCCCTAGGCTTAGGCTAGGGCACCCCTAGGCTTAGGCTACGGCACCCCTAGGCTTAGGCTAGGGCACCCCTAGGCTTAGGCAAGGGCACCCCTAGGCTTAGGCTAAGGGTAGGGTTCCCCTAGCCTAAGGCTTGGGCACCCCTAGGCTTAGGCTAGGGCACCCTTAGGCTTAGGCTAGGGCCCCCATGGCCTGAGGCTAGGGCACCCTTAGGCTTAGGCTTGGGAACCCCTAGGCTTAGGCTATGGCACCCCTAGGCTTAGGCTAGGGCACCCCTAGGCTTAATAAGGCTAGGGCTCCCATAGGCTCTGGCTAGGACACCCCTAGGCTTAAGCTACGGCTAGGGCTCCCCTAACCTAAGGCTAGGACACCCCTAGGCTTAGGCTAGGGCACCCCTAGGCTTAGGCTACGGCACGCCTAGGCTTAGGCTAGGGCACCCCTAGGCTTAGGTTAGGGAACCCATAGACTTAGGCTAGGGTACCCCTAGGCTTAAGCTAAGGCTAGGGCTCCCCTAACCTAAGGCTAGGGCACCACTAAGCTTAGGCTAGGGCACCCCTAGGCTTAGGCTAGGGCACCCCTAGTCTTAAGCTAAGGCTAGGGCTCCCCTAACCTAAGGCTATGGCACCCCTAGGCTTAGGCTTGGGCACCCCAGGCTTAGGCTAGGGAACCCTTAGGCTTAAGTTACGGCACCCCTAGGCTTAGGCTAGGGCACCCCTAGGCTTAGGCTTGGGCACCCATAGGCTTAGGCTAGGGCACCCGTAGGCTTAGGCTAAGGCTAGTGTTTCCCTAGCCTAAGGCTAGCGAACCCATAGGGTTAGGCTAGGGCACCCCTAGGATTAGGCTAGGGCACACCTAGGCTTAAGCAAAGGCTAGGGCTCCCCTAACCTAAGGCTAGGACACCCCTAGGCTTAGGCTAGGGAACCCGAGGCTTAGGCTAGGGCACCCCTAGGCTTAAGCTAAGGCCAGGGGTCCCCTAGCCTAAGGCTAGGGAACCCCTACCCTTAGGCTAGGGCACCCTAAGGCTTAGGCTAGGGCACCCCTAGGCTTGGGCTAAGACTAGGGCTCCCCTAGCCTAAGGCTTAGGCACCCCTAGGCTTAGGCTAAGGCTAGGGCTCCCCTAGCCTAAGGCTAGGGCACCCCTAGGCTTACGATAGGGCACCCCTAGGCTTAGGTTAAGGCTAGGGCTCCCCTTGCCTATGGCTTGGCACCCCTAGGCTTAGGCTAGGGCACCCTAGGCTTAGGCGAGGGCACCACTAGGCTTAGGCTTAGGCTAGGGCTTCCCTAACCTAAGGCTAGGGCACCCCTAGGCTTTGGCTTGGGCACCCCTATGTTTAGGCTAAGGCTAGGGTTTCCCTAGCCTAAGGCTAGCGAACCTCTAGGTTTAGGCTAGGGCACCCCTAGGCTTAGGCTACGGCACACTTAGGCTTAGGCTAGGGTACACCTAGGCTTAGAATAGGGCACCCCTAGGCTTGGGCTAAGGCTAGGGCTCCCCTAGCCTAAGGCGAGGGCACCCCTAGGCTTAGGATAGGGCACCCCTAGGCTTAGTCTACGGCACCCCTAGGCTTAGGTTAGGGCACCCCTAGGCTTAAGCGAGGGCACCCCTAGGCTTAGGCTAGGGCACAACTAGGCTTAAGCTAAGGCTAGGGCTACCCTAAACTAAGGCTAGTTCACCCCTAGGCTTAGGCTAGGGCACCCCAGGCTTGGGCTAGGGCACCCCTAGGCTTAAGCTAAGGCTAGGGTTCCCCTAGCCTAAGGCTAGGGAACCCCTACCCTTAGGCTAGGGCACCCTAAGGCTTAGGCTAGGGCACCCCTAGGCTTAGGTTACGGCACCCCTAGCTTAGGCTAGGGCACCCCTAGGCTTAGGCAAGGGCACCCCTAGGCTTAGGATAGGGCACCCCTAGGCTTAGGCTAGGGCACCCCTAGGCTTAGGCTAAGGCTAGGGCTCCCATAGCCTAAGGTTAGGGCACCCCTAGGCTTGGGCTAAGGCTAGGGCACCCCTAGGTTTAGGATAGGGCACCCCTAGGCTTACGCTAGGGCACCCCTAGAATTAGCCTAAGGCTAGGGATCCCCTAGCCTAAGGTTAGGGCACCCCTAGGCTTAGGCTAGGGCACCCCTAGGCTTAGGCTAGGGCACCCCTATGCTTAGGCTAAGGCTCCGGCTCGACAAGCCTAAGGCTAGGGCACCCCTAGGCTTAGGCTAGGGAACCCCTAGGCTTAGGCTACGGCACCCCTAGTCTTAGGCTAGGGCACCCCTAGGCTTAGGCAAGGGCACCCATAGGCTTAGGCTAGGGCACGCCTAGGCTTAAGCTAAGGCTTGGGCTCCCCTGCCAAAGGCTAGGGCACCCCAACTCTTAGGCTAGGGCACCCCTAGGCTTAGGCTAGGGCACCCCTAGGCTTAAGCTAAGGCTAGGGCCCCCTAACCTAAAGCTAGGGCACCCCTAGCCTTAGGCTAGGGCACCCCTAGGCTTAGGCTAAGGCTAGGGCTCCCATAGGCTTAGGCTAGGGCACCCCTAGGCTTAAGCTAAGGCTAGGGCTCCCCTAGCCTAAGGCTAGGGCACCCCTAGGCTTAGGCTAGGGCACCCCTAGGCTTAGGCTAGGGCACCCCTATGCTTAAGCTAAGGCTAGGGCTCCCCTAACCTAAGACTAGGGCACCCCTAGGCTTAGGCTAGGGCACCCCAAGCTTAGGTTAGGGCACCCTAGGCTTAAGCTAAGGCTAGGGCTCCCCTACCCTAAGGCTAGGGAACCCCTACCCTTAGGCTAGGGCACCCCTAGGCTTAGGCTAGGGCACCCCTAGGCTTGGGCTAAGGCTAGGGCTCCCCTAGGCTTAGGCTAGGGCACCCCTACGTTTAGGCTACGGCACCCCTAGGCTTAGGATAGGGCACCCTTAGGCTTAGGCTTGGGCACCCCTATGCTTAGGCTAGGGCACACCTAGGCTTAAGCTAAGGCTAGGGCTCTCCTAACCTAGGGCTAGGGCACCCCTAGGCTTAGGCAAGGGCACCCCAGGCTTAGGCTAGGGCACCCCTAGGCTTAAGCTAAGGCTAGGGCTCCCCTAGCCTAAGGCTAGGGAACCCCTACCCTTAGGCCTGGGCACCCTAAGGCTTAGGCTAGGGCACCCCTAGGCTTGGGCTAAGGCTAGGGCTCCCCTAGCCTAAGGTTAGGGCACCCCTAGGCTTAGGCTAGGGCACCCCTAGGCTTAGGCTACGGCACCCCTAGGCTTAGGCTAGGGCAACCCTAGTCTTAAGCTAAGGCTAGGGCTCCCCTAACCTAACGCTATGGCACCCCTAGGCTTAGGCTTGGGCACCCCAGGTTTAGGCTAGGGAACCCTTAGGCTTAAGTTACGGCACCCCTAGGCTTAGGCTAGGGCACCCCTAGGCTTAGGCTTGGGCACCCATAGGCTTAGGCTAGGGCACCCGTAGGCTTAGGCTAAGGCTAGTGTTTCCCTAGCCTAAGCCTAGCGAACCCATAGGGTTAGGCTAGGGCACCCCTAGGATTAGGCTAGGGCACACCTAGGCTTAAGCAAAGGCTAGGGCTCCCCTAACCTAAGGCTAGGACACCCCTAGGCTTAGGCTAGGGAACCCGAGACTTAGGCTAGGGCACCCCTAGGCTTAAGCTAAGGCTAGGGGTCCCCTAGCCTAAGGCTAGGGAACCCCTACCCTTAGGCTAGGGCACCCTAAGGCTTAGGCTAGGGCACCCCTAGGCATGGGCTAAGACTAGGGCTCCCCTAGCCTAAGGCTTAGGCACCCCTAGGCTTAGGCTAAGGCTAGGGCTCCCCTAGCCTAAGGCTAGTGCACCCCTAGGCTTACGATAGGGCACCCCTAGGCTTAGGTTAAGGCTAGGGCTCCCCTTGCCTATGGCTTGGCACCCCTAGGCTTAGGCTAGGGCACCCTACGCTTAGGCTAGGGCACCACTAGGCTTAGGCTTAGGCTAGGGCTCCCCTAACCTAAGGCTTGGACACCCCAAGGCTTAGGCTAGGGCACCCTAGGTTTAGGCTAGGGAACCACTAGGCTTAGGCTTAGGCTAGGGCTTCCCTAACCTAAGGCTAGGGCACCCCTAGGCTTAGGCTTGGGCACCCCTAGGTTTAGGCTAAGGCTAGGGTTTCCCTAGCCTAAGGCTAGCGAACCCCTAGGTTTAGGCTAGGGCACCCCTAGGCTTAGGCTAGGGCACACCTAGGCTTAGGCTAGGGTACACCTAGGCTTAGAATAGGGCACCCCTAGGCTTGGGCTAAGGCTAGGGCTCCCCTAGCCTAAGGCGAGGGCACCCCTAGGCATAGGTTAGGGCACCCCTAGGCTTAAGCGAGGGCACCCCTAGGCTTAGGCTAGGGCACAACTAGGCTTAAGCTAAGGCTAGGGCTACCCTAAACTAAGGCTAGGGCACCTCTAGGCTTAGGCTAGGGCACCCCAGGCTTAGGCTAGGGCACCCCTAGGCTTAAGCTAAGGCTAGGGTTCCCCTAGCCTAAGGCTAGGGAACCCCTACCCTTAGGCTAGGGCACCCTAAGGCTTAGGCTAGGGCACCCCTAGGCTTGGGCTAAGGCCAGGGCTCCCCTAGCGTAAGGCTAGGGCACCCCTAGGCTTAGGCTAGGGCACCCCTAGGCTTAGGTTACGGCACCCCTAGGCTTAGGCTAGGGCACCCCTAGGCTTAGGCAAGGGCACCCCTAGGCTTAGGATAGGGCACCCCTAGGCTTAGGCTAAGGCTAGGGCTCCCCT
Source organism: Tenrec ecaudatus (assembly GCF_050624435.1). Classification (NCBI taxonomy): domain Eukaryota; kingdom Metazoa; phylum Chordata; class Mammalia; order Afrosoricida; family Tenrecidae; genus Tenrec; species Tenrec ecaudatus. The sequence continues at coordinate 20,376 of NW_027458923.1, forward strand.
AGCCTAAGGCTAGGGCACCCCTAGGCTTAGGCTAGGGCACCCTTAGGCTTAGGCTTGGGCACACCGAGGCTTAGGCTAAGGCTAGGGCTCCCATAGCCCAAGGCTAGGGCACCCCTAGGCTTAGGCAGGGCACCCCTAGGCTTAATCTAGGGCACCCCTAGGCTTAGGCTAGGGCACCCCTAGGCTTAGGCTAAGGCTAGGGCTCCCATAGCCTAAGGCTAGGGCACCCCTAGGCTTGGCCTAGGGCACCCCTAGCTTAGGCTAAGGCTAGGGCACCCCTAGGCTTAGGCTAGGGCACCCCTAGGCTTAGGCTAGGGCACCCCTAGGCTTAGGCTAACGCTAGAGCTCCCCTAGCCTAAGAATAGGGCACCTCTAGGCTTAGGCCAGGGCACCCCTAGGCTTAGGCTAAGGCTAGGGCTCCCCTAGCCTAAGGCTAGGGCATCCCTAGGCTTAGCTAGGGCACCCCTAGGCTTAGGCTAGGGAACCCCTAGACTTAGGTTAAGCTTAGGGCTCCCCTAGCCTAAGGCTAGGACACCCCTTGGCTTACGATAGGGCACCCCTAGGCTTAGGCTAGGGCACCCCTAGGCTTAGGTTAAGGCTAGGGCTCCCCTAACCTAAGGCTTGGGCACCCCTAGGCTTAGGCTAAGGCTAGGGCTCCCCTAGCCTAAGGCTAGGGCACCCCTAGGCTTACGATAGGGCACCCCTAGGCTTAGGTTAAGGCTAGGGCTCCCCTAGCCTAAGGCTTGGACACCCCTAGGCTTAGGCTAGGGCACCCTAGGCTTAGGCTAGGGCACCACTAGGCTTAGGCTAGGGTACCCCTAGGGTTAGGCTAAGGCTAGGGCTGCCTAGCCTAAGGCTAGGGCACCCCTAGGCTTAGGATAGGGCACCCCTAGGTTTAGGCTTGGGCACCCCTAGGTTTAGGCTAAGGCTAGGGTTTCCCTAGACTAAGGCTCGCGAACCCCTAGGGTTAGGCTAGGGCACCCCTAGGCTTATGCTAGGGCACACCTAGGCTTAGGCTAGGGTACACCTAGGCTTAGAATAGGGCACCCCTAGGCTTGGGCTAAGGCTAGGGCTCCCCTAGCCTAAGGCGAGGGCACCCCTAGGCTTAGGCTAGGGCACCCCTAGGCTTAGTCTACGGCACCCCTAGGCTTAGGTTAGGGCACCCCTAGGCTTAAGCGAGGGCACCCCTAGGCTTAGGCTAGGGCACAACTAGGCTTAAGCTAAGGCTAGGGCTCCCCTAAACTAAGGCTAGGGCACCCCTAGGCTTAGGCTAGGGCACCCCAGGCTTAGGCTAGGGCACCCCTAGGCTTAAGCTAAGGCTAGGGTTCCCCTAGCCTAAGGCTAGGGAACCCCTACCCTTAGGCTAGGGCACCCTAAGGCTTAGGCTAGGGCACCCCTAGGCTTAGGTTACGGCACCCCCAGGCTTAGGCTAGGGTACCCCTAGGCTTAGGCAAGGGCACCCCTAGGCTTAGGATAGGGCACCCCTAGGCTTAGGCTAAGGCTAGGTCTCCCCTAGCCTAAGGCTTGGGCACCCAAAGGCTTAGGCTAGGGCACCCTTAGGCTTAGGCTAGGACACCCCTAGGCTTAGGCTAAGGCTAGGGCTCCCATAGCCCAAGGCTAGGGCACCCCTAGGCTTAGGCAGGGCACCCCTAGGCTTAAGCTAGGGCACCCCTAGGCTTAGGCTAGGGCACCCCTAGGCTTAGGCTAAGGCTAGGGCTCCCATAGCCTAAGGCTAGGGCACCCCTAGGCTTGGCCTAGGGCACCCCTAGCTTAGGCTAAGGCTAGGGTACCCCTAGGCTTAGGCTAGGGCACCCCTAGGCTTAGGCTAGGGCACCCCTAGGCTTAGGCTAACGCTAGAGCTCCCCTAGCCTAAGAATAGGGCACCTCTAGGCTTAGGCCAGGGCACCCCTAGGCTTAGGCTAAGGCTAGGGCTCCCCTAGCCTAAGGCTAGGGCATCCCTAGGCTTAGCTAGGGCACCCCTAGGCTTAGGCTAGGGAACCCCTAGACTTAGGTTAAGCTTAGGGCTCCCCTAGCTTAAAGCTAGGACACCCCAAGGCTTAGGCTAGGGCACACCTAGGCTTAGGCTAAGGCTAGGGCTCCCATAGCCTATGGCTAGGGCACGCCTAGGCTTAGGCTAGGTAACCCTAGGCTTAGGTTAGGCACCACAAGGCTTAGGCTAAGGCTAGGGTTCCCATAGCCTAAGGCTAGGGCACCCCTTGGCTTACGATAGGGCACCCCTAGGCTTAGGCTAGGGCACCCCTAGGCTTAGGTTAAGGCTAGGGCTCCCCTAGCCTAAGGCTTGGGCACCCCTAGGCTTAGGCTAAGGCTAGGGCTCCCCTAGCCTAAGGCTAGGGCACCCCTAGGCTTACGATAGGGCACCCCTAGGCTTAGGTTAAGGCTAGGGCTCCCCTAGCCTAAGGCTTGGACACCCCTAGGCTTAGGCTAGGGCACCCTAGGCTTAGGCTAGGGCACCAATAGGCTTAGGCTAGGTTACCCCTAGGCTTAGGCTAAGGCTACGGCTGCCTAGCCTAAGGCTAGGGCACCCCTAGGCTTAGGATAGGGCACCCCTAGGTTTAGGCTTGGGCACCCCTAGGTTTAGGCTAAGGCTAGGGTTTCCCTAGACTAAGGCTAGCGAACCCCTAGGGTTAGGCTAGGGCACCCCTAGGCTTATGCTAGGGCACACCTAGGCTTAGGCTAGGGTACACCTAGGCTTAGAATAGGGCACCCCTAGGCTTGGGCTAAGGCTAGGGCTCCCCTGGCTTAGACTAAGGCTACGGCTCGACTAGGCTAAGGCTAGGGCACCCCTAGGCTTAGGCTAGGGCACCCCTAGACTTAGGCTCTGGCACCCCTAGGCTTAGGCTACGGCACCCCTAGGCTTAGGCTAGGGCACCCCTAGGCTTAGGCTAGGGCACCCCTAGGCTTAGGCTCGGGCACCCGTAGGCTTAGACTAAGGCTATGGCTCGACTAGCCTATGGCGAGGGCACCCCTAGGCTTAGGCTAGGGCACCCCTAGGCTTAGGCTAGGGCACCCCTTGGCTAGGGTAAGGCTAGGGCTCCCCTGGCTTAGACTAAGGCTACGGCTCGACTAGGCTAAGGCTAGGGCACCCCTAGGCTTAGGCTAGGGCACCCCTAGACTTAGGCTCTGGCACCCCTAGGCTTAGGCTACGGCACCCCTAGGCTTAGGCTAGGGCACCCCTAGGCTTAGGCTAGGGCACCCCTAGGCTTAGGCTAGGGCACCCCTAGGCTTAGGCTAGGGCACCCCTAGAATTAGCTTAAGGCTAGGGATCCCCTAGCCTAAGGTTAGGGCACCCCTAGGCTTAGGCTAGGACACCCCTAGGCTTAGGCTAGGGCACCCCTAGGCTTAGGCTAACGCTCAGGGTCGAAAAGCCTAAGGCTAGGGCACCCCTAGGCTTAGGCTAGGGCACCCCTAGGCTTAGGCTAGGGCATCCCAAGGCTTAGGCTAAGGCAAGTGCTCCCCTAGCGTAAGGCTAGGACACCCCTAGGCTTAAGCTAGGGCACCCATAGGCTTAGGCTAGGGCACCCCTAGGCTTAGACTAAGGCTATGGCTCGACTAGACTAAGGCTAGGGCACCCCTAGGCTTAGGCTAAGGCTAGGGCTCCCCTAGCCTAAGGCAAGGGCACCTCTAGGCTTAGGCTAGGGCACCCCTAGGCTTAGACTAAGGCTACGGCTCGTCTAGCCTAAGGCTAGGGCACCCCTAGGCTTAAGCTAGGGTACCACTAGGCTTAGGCTAGGGCACCCCTAGGCTTAGGCAAAGGCTAGAGCTCCCCTAGCTTAAGGCTAGGGCACCTCTAGGATTAGGCTGGGTCACCTCGAGACTTAGGCTAGGGCACCCCTAGTCTTAGGCTAAGGCTAGGGTTACCCTAGCCTAAGGATAGGGCATCCCTAGGCTTAGGCTAGGGCACCCCTAGGCTTAGGCTAGGGCACACCTAGGCTTAGGTTAAGGTTAGGGCACCCCTAGCCTAAGGCTAGGACACCCCTAGGCTTAGGCTAGGGCACCCCTACGCTTAGGCTAGGGTACCCCTAAGCTTAGGCTAAGGCTAGGGCTCCCCTAGACTAAGGCTAGGGCACCCCAAGCCTAAGGCTAGGGCACCCCTAGGCTTAGGCTAGGGCACCCCTAGGCTTAGTCTACGGCACCCCTAGGCTTAGGTTAGGGCACCCCTAGGCTTAAGCGAGGGCACCCCTAGGCTTAGGCTAGGGCACAACTAGGCTTAAGCTAAGGCTAGGGCTCCCCTAAACTAAGGCTAGGGCACCCCTAGGCTTAGGCTAGGGCACCCCAGGCTTAGGCTAGGGCACCCCTAGGCTTAAGCTAAGGCTAGGGTTCCCCTAGCCTAAGGCTAGGGAACCCCTACCCTTAGGCTAGGGCACCCTAAGGCTTAGGCTAGGGCACCCCTAGGCTTAGGTTACGGCACCCCCAGGCTTAGGCTAGGGTACCCCTAGGCTTAGGCAAGGGCACCCCTAGGCTTAGGATAGGGCACCCCTAGGCTTAGGCTAAGGCTAGGTCTCCCCTAGCCTAAGGCTTGGGCACCCAAAGGCTTAGGCTAGGGCACCCTTAGGCTTAGGCTAGGACACCCCTAGGCTTAGGCTAAGGCTAGGGCTCCCATAGCCCAAGGCTAGGGCACCCCTAGGCTTAGGCAGGGCACCCCTAGGCTTAAGCTAGGGCACCCCTAGGCTTAGGCTAGGGCACCCCTAGGCTTAGGCTAAGGCTAGGGCTCCCATAGCCTAAGGCTAGGGCACCCCTAGGCTTGGCCTAGGGCACCCCTAGCTTAGGCTAAGGCTAGGGTACCCCTAGGCTTAGGCTAGGGCACCCCTAGGCTTAGGCTAGGGCACCCCTAGGCTTAGGCTAACGCTAGAGCTCCCCTAGCCTAAGAATAGGGCACCTCTAGGCTTAGGCCAGGGCACCCCTAGGCTTAGGCTAAGGCTAGGGCTCCCCTAGCCTAAGGCTAGGGCATCCCTAGGCTTAGCTAGGGCACCCCTAGGCTTAGGCTAGGGAACCCCTAGACTTAGGTTAAGCTTAGGGCTCCCCTAGCTTAAAGCTAGGACACCCCAAGGCTTAGGCTAGGGCACACCTAGGCTTAGGCTAAGGCTAGGGCTCCCATAGCCTATGGCTAGGGCACGCCTAGGCTTAGGCTAGGTAACCCTAGGCTTAGGTTAGGCACCACAAGGCTTAGGCTAAGGCTAGGGTTCCCATAGCCTAAGGCTAGGGCACCCCTTGGCTTACGATAGGGCACCCCTAGGCTTAGGCTAGGGCACCCCTAGGCTTAGGTTAAGGCTAGGGCTCCCCTAGCCTAAGGCTTGGGCACCCCTAGGCTTAGGCTAAGGCTAGGGCTCCCCTAGCCTAAGGCTAGGGCACCCCTAGGCTTACGATAGGGCACCCCTAGGCTTAGGTTAAGGCTAGGGCTCCCCTAGCCTAAGGCTTGGACACCCCTAGGCTTAGGCTAGGGCACCCTAGGCTTAGGCTAGGGCACCAATAGGCTTAGGCTAGGTTACCCCTAGGCTTAGGCTAAGGCTACGGCTGCCTAGCCTAAGGCTAGGGCACCCCTAGGCTTAGGATAGGGCACCCCTAGGTTTAGGCTTGGGCACCCCTAGGTTTAGGCTAAGGCTAGGGTTTCCCTAGACTAAGGCTAGCGAACCCCTAGGGTTAGGCTAGGGCACCCCTAGGCTTATGCTAGGGCACACCTAGGCTTAGGCTAGGGTACACCTAGGCTTAGAATAGGGCACCCCTAGGCTTGGGCTAAGGCTAGGGCTCCCCTGGCTTAGACTAAGGCTACGGCTCGACTAGGCTAAGGCTAGGGCACCCCTAGGCTTAGGCTAGGGCACCCCTAGACTTAGGCTCTGGCACCCCTAGGCTTAGGCTACGGCACCCCTAGGCTTAGGCTAGGGCACCCCTAGGCTTAGGCTAGGGCACCCCTAGGCTTAGGCTCGGGCACCCGTAGGCTTAGACTAAGGCTATGGCTCGACTAGCCTATGGCGAGGGCACCCCTAGGCTTAGGCTAGGGCACCCCTAGGCTTAGGCTAGGGCACCCCTTGGCTAGGGTAAGGCTAGGGCTCCCCTGGCTTAGACTAAGGCTACGGCTCGACTAGGCTAAGGCTAGGGCACCCCTAGGCTTAGGCTAGGGCACCCCTAGACTTAGGCTCTGGCACCCCTAGGCTTAGGCTACGGCACCCCTAGGCTTAGGCTAGGGCACCCCTAGGCTTAGGCTAGGGCACCCCTAGGCTTAGGCTAGGGCACCCCTAGGCTTAGGCTAGGGCACCCCTAGAATTAGCTTAAGGCTAGGGATCCCCTAGCCTAAGGTTAGGGCACCCCTAGGCTTAGGCTAGGACACCCCTAGGCTTAGGCTAGGGCACCCCTAGGCTTAGGCTAACGCTCAGGGTCGAAAAGCCTAAGGCTAGGGCACCCCTAGGCTTAGGCTAGGGCACCCCTAGGCTTAGGCTAGGGCATCCCAAGGCTTAGGCTAAGGCAAGTGCTCCCCTAGCGTAAGGCTAGGACACCCCTAGGCTTAAGCTAGGGCACCCATAGGCTTAGGCTAGGGCACCCCTAGGCTTAGACTAAGGCTATGGCTCGACTAGACTAAGGCTAGGGCACCCCTAGGCTTAGGCTAAGGCTAGGGCTCCCCTAGCCTAAGGCAAGGGCACCTCTAGGCTTAGGCTAGGGCACCCCTAGGCTTAGACTAAGGCTACGGCTCGTCTAGCCTAAGGCTAGGGCACCCCTAGGCTTAAGCTAGGGTACCACTAGGCTTAGGCTAGGGCACCCCTAGGCTTAGGCAAAGGCTAGAGCTCCCCTAGCTTAAGGCTAGGGCACCTCTAGGATTAGGCTGGGTCACCTCGAGACTTAGGCTAGGGCACCCCTAGTCTTAGGCTAAGGCTAGGGTTACCCTAGCCTAAGGATAGGGCATCCCTAGGCTTAGGCTAGGGCACCCCTAGGCTTAGGCTAGGGCACACCTAGGCTTAGGTTAAGGTTAGGGCACCCCTAGCCTAAGGCTAGGACACCCCTAGGCTTAGGCTAGGGCACCCCTACGCTTAGGCTAGGGTACCCCTAAGCTTAGGCTAAGGCTAGGGCTCCCCTAGACTAAGGCTAGGGCACCCCAAGCCTAAGGCTAGGGAACCCCTAGGCTTAGGCTAGGGCACACCTAGGCTTAGGCTAAGGCTAGGGCTCCCATAGCCCAAGGCTAGGGCACCCCTAGGCTTAGGCTAGGGCACCCCTAGGCTTAGGCTAGGGCACCCCTAGGCTTAGGCTAAGGCTAAGGCTCCCATAGCCTAAGGCTAGGGCACCACTAGGCTTAGGCTAGGGCACCCCTAGCTTAGGCTAAGGCTAGGGCACCCCTAGGCTTCAGCTAGGGCACCCTTAGGCTTAGGCTAGGGCACCCCTAGGCTTAGGCTAAGGCTCCCATGGCCTAAGGCTAGGGCACCCTTAGGCTTAGGCTAGGGCTCCCATGGCCTAAGGCTAGGGCACCCTTAGGCTTAGGCAAGGGCACCCCTAGGCTTAGGCTATGGCACCCCTAGGCTTAGGCTAGGGAACCCCTAGGCTTAGGCTAGGGCACCCCTAGGCTTAAGCTAAGGCTAGGGCTCCCCTAACCTAAGGCTAGGGCACCCCTAGGCTTAGGCTAGGGCACCCCAGGCTTAGGCTGGGGCACCCCTAGGCTTAAGCTAAGGCTAGGGCTCCCCTAGCCTAAGGCTAGGGAACCCCTACCCTTAGGCTAGGGCACCCCTAGGCTTAGGCTAGGGCACCCCTAGGCTTAGGCTAGGGCACCCCTAGGCTTAGGCTAAGGCTCCGGGTCGAAAAGCCTAAGGCTAGGGCACCCCTAGGCTTAGGCTAGGGCACCCCTAGGCTTAGGCTAGGGCATCCCAAGGCTTAGGCTAAGGCAAGTGCTCCCCTAGCGTAAGGCTAGGACACCCCTAGGCTTAAGCTAGGGCACCCATAGGCTTAGGCTAGGGCACCCCTAGGCTTAGACTAAGGCTATGGCTCGACTAGACTAAGGCTAGGGCACCCCTAGGCTTAGGCTAAGGCTAGGGCTCCCCTAGCCTAAGGCAAGGGCACCTCTAGGCTTAGGCTAGGGCACCCCTAGGCTTAGACTAAGGCTACGGCTCGTCTAGCCTAAGGCTAGGGCACCCCTAGGCTTAAGCTAGGGTACCACTAGGCTTAGGCTAGGGCACCCCTAGGCTTAGGCAAAGGCTAGAGCTCCCCTAGCTTAAGGCTAGGGCACCTCTAGGATTAGGCTAGGTCACCTCGAGACTTAGGCTAGGGCACCCCTAGTCTTAGGCTAAGGCTAGGGTTACCCTAGCCTAAGGATAGGGCATCCCTAGGCTTAGGCTAGGGCACCCCTAGGCTTAGGCTAGGGCACACCTAGGCTTAGGTTAAGGTTAGGGCACCCCTAGCCTAAGGCTAGGACACCCCTAGGCTTAGGCTAGGGCACCCCTACGCTTAGGCTAGGGTACCCCTAAGCTTAGGCTAAGGCTAGGGCTCCCCTAGACTAAGGCTAGGGCACCGCAAGCCTAAGGCTAGGGAACCCCTAGGCTTAGGCTAGGGCACACCTAGGCTTAGGCTAAGGCTAGGGCTCCCATAGCCCAAGGCTAGGGCACCCCTAGGCTAAGGCTAGGGCACCCCTAGGCTTAGGCTAGGGCACCCCTAGGCTTAGGCTAAGGCTAAGGCTCCCATAGCCTAAGGCTAGGGCACCACTAGGCTTAGGCTAGGGCACCCCTAGCTTAGGCTAAGGCTAGGGCACCCCTAGGCTTCAGCTAGGGCACCCTTAGGCTTAGGCTAGGGCACCCCTAGGCTTAGGCTAAGGCTCCCATGGCCTAAGGCTAGGGCACCCTTAGGCTTAGGCTAGGGCTCCCATGGCCTAAGGCTAGGGCACCCTTAGGCTTAGGCAAGGGCACCCCTAGGCTTAGGCTATGGCACCCCTAGGCTTAGGCTAGGGAACCCCTAGGCTTAGGCTAGGGCACCCCTAGGCTTAAGCTAAGGCTAGGGCTCCCCTAACCTAAGGCTAGGGCACCCCTAGGCTTAGGCTAGGGCACCCCAGGCTTAGGCTGGGGCACCCCTAGGCTTAAGCTAAGGCTAGGGCTCCCCTAGCCTAAGGCTAGGGAACCCCTACCCTTAGGCTAGGGCACCCCTAGGCTTAGGCTAGGGCACCCCTAGGCTTAGGCTAGGGCACCAATAGAATTAGCCTAAGGCTAGGGATCCCCTAGGCTAAGGTGAGGGCACCCCTAGGCTTAAGTGAGGGCACCCCTAGACTTAGGCTAGGGCACACCTAGGCTTAAGCTAAGTCTAGGGCTCCCCTAATAAGGCTAGGGCACCCCTAGGCTTAGGCTAGGGCACCCCAGGCTTAGGCTAGGGCACCCCTAGGCTTAAGCTAAGGCTAGGGCTCCCCTAGCCTAAGGCTAGGGAACCTCTACCCTTAGGCTAGGGCACCCTAAGGCTTAGGCTAGGGCAACGCTAGGCTTGGGCTAAGGCTAGGGCTCCCCTAGCCTAAGGCTAGGGCACCCCTAGGCTTAGGCTAGGGCACCCCTAAGCTTAGGTTACGGCACCCCTAGGCTTAGGCTAGGGCACCCCTAGGCTTAGGCAAGGGCACCCCTAGGCTTAGGATAGGGCACCCCTAGGCTTAGGCTAAGGCTAGGGCTCCCCTAGCCTAAGGCTTGGGCACCCCTAGGCTTAGGCTAGGGCACCCCTACGCTTGGCCTAGGGCACCCCTAGCTTAGGCTAAGACTAGGGCAACCCTAGGCTTAGGCTAGGGCACCCCTAGGCTTAGGCTAGGGCACCACTAGGCTTAGGGTAACGCTAGAGCTCCCCTAGCCTAAGAATAGGGCACCTCTAGGCTTAGGCTAGGGCACCCCTAGGCTTAGGCTAAGGCTAGGGCTCCCCTTGCCTAAGGCTAGGGCATCCCTAGGCTTAGGTTAGGGCACCCCTAGGCTTAGGGTAGGGAACCCCTAGACTTAGGTTAAGCTTAGGGCTCCCCTAGCCTAAGGCTAGGACACCCCTAGGCTTAGGCTAGGGCACCCCTAGGCTTAGGCTAGGGCACCCCTACGCTTAGGGAAGGGCACCCCTAGGCTTAGGCTAGGGCACCCCTAGGCTTAGGCTAAGGCTAAGGCTAGGGCTCCCCTAGCCTATGGCTAGGGCACCCCAAGGCTTAGGCTAAGGCTAGGGTTCCCATAGCCTAAGGCTAGGGCACCCCTTGGCTTACGATAGGGCACCCCTAGGCTTAGGCTAGGGCACCCCTAGGCTTAGGCTAAGGCTAGGGCTTCCCTAGCCTAAGGTTAGGGCACCCCTATGCTTACGATAGGGCACCCCTAGGCTTAGGTTAAGGCTAGGGCTCCCCTAGCCTAAGGCTTGGACACCCCTAGGCTTAGGCTAGGTCACCCTAGGCTTAGGCTAGGGCACCACTAGGCTTAGCCTTAGGCTAGGGCTCCCCTAACCTAAGGCTAGAGCACCCTTAGGCTTAGGTTTGGGCACCCCTAGGCTTAGGCTATGGCACCCCTAGGCTTAGGCTAGGGTACCCCTAGGCTTAGGCTAAGGCTAGGGCTGCCTAGCCTAAGGCTAGGGCAACCCAAGGCTTAGGATATGGCACCCCTAGGATTAGGCTTGGGCACCCCTAGGTTTAGGCTAAGGCTAGGGTTTCCCTAGCCTAAGGCTAGCGAACCCCTAGGGTTAGGCTAGGGCACCCCTAGGCTTAGGCTAGGGCACACCAAGGCTTAGGCTAGGGTACACCTAGGCTTAGAATAGGGCACCCCTAGGCTTGGGCTAAGGCTAGGGCTCCCCTAGCCTAAGGCGAGGGCACCCCTAGGCTTAGCCTAGAGCACCCCTAGGCTTAGTCTACGGCACCCCTAGGCTTAGGTTAGGGCACCCCTAGTCTTAGGCTAGGGCACCCCAAGGCTTAGGCTAGGGCACCCCTAAAATCAGCCTAAGGCTAGGGATCCCCTAGCCTAAGGTTAGGGCACCCCTAGGCTTAGGCTAGGGTACCCCTAGGCTTAGGCTAGGGCACCCCTAGGCTTAGGTTAAGGCTCCGGGTCGACTAGCCTAAGGCTAGGGCACCCCTAGGCTTAGGCTAGGGCACCCCTAGGCTTAGGCTACGGCACCCCTAGGCTTATTCTAGGGTACCCCTAGGCTTAGGCTAGAGCACCCCTAGCTTAGGCTAAGGCTAGTGCACCCCTAGGATTCAGCTAGGGCACCCTTGGGCTTAGGCTAGGGCACCCCTAGGTTTAGGCTATGGCTCCCATGGCCAAAGGCTAGGGCACCCTTAGGCTTAGGCTAGGGCTCCCATGGCCTAAGGCTAGGGCACCCTTAGGCTTAGGCTTGGGCACCCCTAGTCTTAGGCTATGGCACCCCTAGGCTTAGGCTAGGGCACCCCTAGGCTTAGGCTAGGGCACCCCTAGGCTTAGTCTAGGGCACCCCTAAGCTTAAGCTAAGGCTAGGGCTCCCCTAACCTAAGGCTAGGGCACCCCTAGGCTTAGCCTAGGGCACCCCAGGCTTAGGCTGGGGCACCCCTAGGCTTAAGCTAAGGCTTGGGCTCCCCTAGCCTAAGGCTAGGGAACCCCTACCCTTAGGCTAGGGCACCTCTAGGCTTAGGCTAGGGCACCCCTAGGCTTAGGCCACGGCACCCCTAGGCTTAGGCTAGGGCACCTCTAGGCTTAGGCTAAGGCACCCATAGGCTTAGGCTAGGGTACCCCTAGGCTTAAGTTAAGGCTAGGGCTCCCCTAGCCTAAGGCTAGGGCACCCCTAGGCTTAGGCTAGGGCACCCCTAGGCTTAGGCTAGGGCACCCCTAGTCTTAAGCTATGGCTATGGCTCCCATAACCTAAGGCTAGGGCACCCCTAGGCTTAGGCTTGGGCACACCAGGCTTAGGCTAGGGCACCCCTAGGCTTAAGCTACGGCACCCCTAGGCTTAGGCTAGGGCACCCCTAGGCGTAGGCTTGGACACCCATAGGCTTAGTCTAGGGCACCCCTAGGCTTAGGCTAAGGCTAGTGTTTCCCTAGCCTAAGGCTAGCGAACCCCTAGGGTTAGGCTAGGGCACCCCTAGGCTTAAGCTAAGGCTAGGTCTCCCCTAGCCTAAGGCTAGGGAACCCCTACCCTTAGGCTAGGGCACCCTAAGGCTTAGGCTAGGGCACCCCTAGGCTTGGGCTAAGGTTAGGGCTCCCCTAGCCTAAGGCTAGGGCACACCTAGGCTTAGGCTAGGGCACCCCTAGGCTTAGGTTACGGCACCCCTAGGCTTAGACTAGGGCACCCCTAGGCTTAGGCAAGGGCACCCCTTGGCTTAGGATAGGGCACCACTTGGCTTAGGCAAGGGCACCCCTACCCCAAGTCTTGGGCACCACTAGGCTTAGGCTAGGGCACTCTTAGGCTTAGGCTAGGGCACCCCTAGGCTTAAGCTAAGGCTAGGGCTCCCATAACCGAAGGCTAGGGCACCCCTAGGCTTAGGCTAGGGCACCCCTAGGCTTAGGCTAGGGCACCCCTAGGCTTAGGCTAGGGCACCCCTAGGCTTAGGCTAGGGCACCCCTAGGCTTAGGCTAAGGCTAGGGCTCCCATAGCCTAAGGCTAGGGCACCCCTAGGCTTGGCCTAGCGTACCCCTAGCTAAGGCTAAGGCTACGGCACCCCTAGGCTTAGGCTAGGGCACCCCTATACTTAGGCTAGGGCACCCCTAGGCTTAGGCTAACGCTAGAGCTCCCCTAGCCTAAGAATAGGGCACCTCTAGGCTTAGGCTAGGGCACCCCAAGGCTTAGGCTAAGGCTAGGGCTCCCCTAGCCTAAGGCTATGGCATCCCTAGGCTTAGGCTAGGGCACCCCAAGGCTTAGGCTAGGGAACCCCTAGACTTAGGTTAAGCTTAGGGGTCCCCTAGCCTAAGGCTAGGACAACCATAGGCTTAGGCTAGGGCACCCCTAGGCTTAGGCTAGGGCACCCCTAGGCTTAAGGAAGGGCACCCCTAGGCTTAGGCTAGGGCACCCCTAGGCTTAGGCTAAGGGTAGGGCTCCCCTAGCCTATGGCTAGGGCACGCCTAGGCTTAGGCTAGGTAACCCTAGTCTTAGGCTAGGGCACACCTAAGCTTAGGCTAGGGCACCCCTAGGAATAGGCTAGGGCACCCCTAGGCTTAGGCTAAGGCTAGGTTTCCCATATCCTAAGGCTAGGGCACCCCTTGGCTTACGATAGGGCACCCCTAGGCGTAGGCTAGGGCACCCCTATGCTTAGGTTAAGGCTAGGGCTCCCCTAGCCTAAGGCTTGGGCACCCCTAGGCTTAGGCTAAGGCTAGGGCTCCCCTAGCCTAAGGCTAGGGCACCCCTAGGCTTATGATAGGGCACCCCTAGGCTTAGTTTAAGGTCTAGGCTCCCCTAGCCTAAGGCTAGGACACCCCAAGGCTTAGGCTAGGGCACCCTAGGCTTAGGCTAGGGCACCACTATGCTTAGGCTTAGCCTGGGTTCCCCTAACCTAAGGCTAGGGCACCCATAGTCTTAGGCTTGGGCACCCCTAGGCTGAGGCTATGGCACCCCTATGCTTAGGCTAGGGCACCCCTAGGCTTAGGATAAGGCTAGGGCTCCCCTAGCCTAAGGCTAGGGCACCCCTAGGCTTAGGATAGGGCACCCCTAGGCTTAGGCTTGGGCACCCCTAGGCTTAGGCTGTGGCACCCCTATGCTTAGGCTAGGGAACCCCTAGGCTTAGGCTAAGGCTAGGGCTCCCCTAGCCTAAGGCTAGGGCATCCCTAGGCTTAGGCTAGGGCACCCCTAGACTTAGGCTAGGGCTCCCCTAGGCTTAGGCGAGGGCACCCCTAGGCTTAGGCTAGGGCACCCCTAGGCTTAGGCTAAGGCTTGGGCTCCCGTAGCCTAAGGCTAGGGCACCCCTAGGCTTAGGCTAGGGCACCCCTAGGCGTAGGCTAGGGCACCAATAGGTTTATGCTTAGGCTAG
>NW_027458924.1:0-34156 GCF_050624435.1 Tenrec ecaudatus
AGCCCTGGGGAGCCCCAGGCTTAGGGTTCCCCCTGGGAGGGGGGAGCCCCAGGCCTGGGGAGCCCCAGCCCTGGGGAGCCCCAGGCTTAGGGTTCCCCTGGGAGGGGGGAGCCCCAGGCCTGGGGAGCCCCAGCCCTGGGGAGCCCCAGGCTTAGGGTTCCCCCTGGGAGGGGGGAGCCCCAGGCCTGGGGAGCCCCAGCCCTGGGGAGCCCCAGGCTTAGGGTTCCCCCTGGGAGGGGGGAGCCCCAGGCCTGGGGAGCCCCAGCCCTGGGGAGCCCCAGGCTTAGGGTTCCCCCTGGGAGGGGGGAGCCCCAGGCCTGGGGAGCCCCAGGCCTGGGGAGCCCCAGGCTTAGGGTTCCCCCTGGGAGGGGGGAGCCCCAGGCCTGGGGAGCCCGAGCCCTGGGGAGCCCCAGGCTTAGGGTTCCCCCTGGGAGGGGGGAGCCCCAGGCCTGGGGAGCCCCAGCCCTGGGGAGCCCCAGGCTTAGGGTTCCCCCTGGGAGGGGGGAGCCCCAGGCCTGGGGAGCCCCAGCCCTGGGGAGCCCCAGGCTTAGGGTTCCCCCTGGGAGGGGGGAGCCCCAGGCCTGGGGAGCCCCAGCCCTGGGGAGCCCCAGGCTTAGGGTTCCCCCTGGGAGGGGGGAGCCCCAGGCCTGGGGAGCCCCAGCCCTGGGGAGCCCCAGGCTTAGGGTTCCCCCTGGGAGGGGGGAGCCCCAGGCCTGGGGAGCCCCAGCCCTGGGGAGCCCCAGGCTTAGGGTTCCCCCTGGGAGGGGGGAGCCCCAGGCCTGGGGAGCCCCAGCCCTGGGGAGCCCCAGGCTTAGGGTTCCCCCTGGGAGGGGGGAGCCCCAGGCCTGGGGAGCCCCAGCCCTGGGGAGCCCCAGGCTTAGGGTTCCCCCTGGGAGGGGGGAGCCCCAGGCCTGGGGAGCCCCAGCCCTGGGGAGCCCCAGGCTTAGGGTTCCCCCTGGGAGGGGGGAGCCCCAGGCCTGGGGAGCCCCAGCCCTGGGGAGCCCCAGGCTTAGGGTTCCCCCTGGGAGGGGGGAGCCCCAGGCCTGGGGAGCCCCAGCCCTGGGGAGCCCCAGGCTTAGGGTTCCCCCTGGGAGGGGGGAGCCCCAGGCCTGGGGAGCCCCAGCCCTGGGGAGCGCCAGGCTTAGGGTTCCCCCTGGGAGGGGGGAGCCCCAGGCCTGGGGAGCCCCAGCCCTGGGGAGCCCCAGGCTTAGGGTTCCCCCTGGGAGGGGGGAGCCCCAGGCCTGGGGAGCCCCAGCCCTGGGGAGCCCCAGGCTTAGGGTTCCCCCTGGGAGGGGGGAGCCCCAGGCCTGGGGAGCCCCAACCCTGGGGAGCCCCAGGCTTAGGGTTCCCCCTGGGAGGTTGGAGTCCCAGGCCTGGGGAGCCCCAGCCCTGGGGAGCCACCGGGAGGGGAGCCCCAGGCTTAGGGTTCCCCCTGGGAGGGGGGAGCCCCAGGCCTGGGGAGCCCCAGCCCTGGGGAGCCCCCGGGAGGGGAGCCCCAGGCTTAGGGTTCCCCCTGGGAGGGGGGAGCCCCAGGCCTGGGGAGCCCCAGCCCTGGGGAGCCCCCGGGAGGGGAGCCCCAGGCTTAGGGTTCCCCCTGGGAGGGGGGAGCCCCAGGCCTGGGGAGCCCCAGCCCTGGGGAGCCCCCGGGATTGGAGCCCCAGGCTTAGGGTTCCCCCTGGGAGGGGGGAGCCCCAGGCCTGGGGAGCCCCAGCCCTGGGGAGCCCCCGGGAGGGGAGCCCCAGGCTTAGGGTTCCCCCTGGGAGGGGGGAGCCCCAGGCCTGGGGAGCCCCAGCCCTGGGGAGCCCCCGGGAGGGGAGCCCCAGGCTTAGGGTTCCCCCTGGGAGGGGGGAGCCCCAGGCCTGGGGAGCCCCAGCCCTGGGGAGCCCCCGGGAGGGGAGCCCCAGGCTTAGGGTTCCCCCTGGGAGGGGGGAGCCCCAGCCCTGGGGAGCCCCCGGGAGGGGAGCCCCAGGCTTAGGGTTCCCCCTGGGAGGGGGGAGCCCCAGGCCTGGGGAGCCCCCGGGAGGGGAGCCCCAGGCTTAGGGTTCCCCCTGGGAGGGGGGAGCCCCAGGCCTGGGGAGCCCCCGGGAGGGGAGCCCCAGGCTTAGGGTTCCCCCTGGGAGGGGGGAGCCCCAGGCCTGGGGAGCCCCCGGGAGGGGAGCCCCAGGCTTCGGGTTCCCCCTGGGAGGGGGGAGCCCCAGGCCTGGGGAGCCCCCGGGAGGGGAGCCCCAGGCTTCGGGTTCCCCCTGGGAGGGGGGAGCCCCAGGCCTGGGGAGCCCCAGCCCTGGGGAGCCCCAGGCTTCGGGTTCCCCCTGGGAGGGGGGAGCCCCAGGCCTGGGGAGCCCCAGCCCTGGGGAGCCCCAGGCTTCGGGTTCCCCCTGGGAGGGGGGAGCCCCAGGCCTGGGGAGCCCCAGCCCTGGGGAGCCCCAGGCTTCGGGTTCCCCCTGGGAGGGGGGAGCAACCAGGCCTGGGGAGCCCCAGCCCTGGGGAGCCCCAGGCTTCGGGTTCCCCCTGGGAGGGGGGAGCAACCAGGCCTGGGGAGCCCCAGCCCTGGGGAGCCCCAGGCTTCGGGTTCCCCCTGGGAGGGGGGAGCAACCAGGCCTGGGGAGCCCCAGCCCTGGGGAGCCCCAGGCTTCGGGTTCCCCCTGGGAGGGGGGAGCAACCAGGCCTGGGGAGCCCCAGCCCTGGGGAGCCCCAGGCTTCGGGTTCCCCCTGGGAGGGGGGAGCAACCAGGCCTGGGGAGCCCCAGCCCTGGGGAGCCCCAGGCTTCGGGTTCCCCCTGGGAGGGGGGAGCAACCAGGCCTGGGGAGCCCCAGCCCTGGGGAGCCCCAGGCTTCGGGTTCCCCCTGGGAGGGGGGAGCAACCAGGCCTGGGGAGCCCCAGCCCTGGGGAGCCCCAGGCTTCGGGTTCCCCCTGGGAGGGGGGAGCAACCAGGCCTGGGGAGCCCCAGCCCTGGGGAGCCCCAGGCTTCGGGTTCCCCCTGGGAGGGGGGAGCAACCAGGCCTGGGGAGCCCCAGCCCTGGGGAGCCCCAGGCTTCGGGTTCCCCCTGGGAGGGGGGAGCAACCAGGCCTGGGGAGCCCCAGCCCTGGGGAGCCCCAGGCTTCGGGTTCCCCCTGGGAGGGGGGAGCAACCAGGCCTGGGGAGCCCCAGCCCTGGGGAGCCCCAGGCTTCGGGTTCCCCCTGGGAGGGGGGAGCAACCAGGCCTGGGGAGCCCCAGCCCTGGGGAGCCCCAGGCTTCGGGTTCCCCCTGGGAGGGGGGAGCAACCAGGCCTGGGGAGCCCCAGCCCTGGGGAGCCCCAGGCTTCGGGTTCCCCCTGGGAGGGGGGAGCAACCAGGCCTGGGGAGCCCCAGCCCTGGGGAGCCCCAGGCTTCGGGTTCCCCCTGGGAGGGGGGAGCAACCAGGCCTGGGGAGCCCCAGCCCTGGGGAGCCCCAGGCTTCGGGTTCCCCCTGGGAGGGGGGAGCAACCAGGCCTGGGGAGCCCCAGCCCTGGGGAGCCCCAGGCTTCGGGTTCCCCCTGGGAGGGGGGAGCAACCAGGCCTGGGGAGCCCCAGCCCTGGGGAGCCCCAGGCTTCGGGTTCCCCCTGGGAGGGGGGAGCAACCAGGCCTGGGGAGCCCCAGCCCTGGGGAGCCCCAGGCTTCGGGTTCCCCCTGGGAGGGGGGAGCAACCAGGCCTGGGGAGCCCCAGCCCTGGGGAGCCCCAGGCTTCGGGTTCCCCCTGGGAGGGGGGAGCAACCAGGCCTGGGGAGCCCCAGCCCTGGGGAGCCCCAGGCTTCGGGTTCCCCCTGGGAGGGGGGAGCAACCAGGCCTGGGGAGCCCCAGCCCTGGGGAGCCCCAGGCTTCGGGTTCCCCCTGGGAGGGGGGAGCAACCAGGCCTGGGGAGCCCCAGCCCTGGGGAGCCCCAGGCTTCGGGTTCCCCCTGGGAGGGGGGAGCAACCAGGCCTGGGGAGCCCCAGCCCTGGGGAGCCCCAGGCTTCGGGTTCCCCCTGGGAGGGGGGAGCAACCAGGCCTGGGGAGCCCCAGCCCTGGGGAGCCCCAGGCTTCGGGTTCCCCCTGGGAGGGGGGAGCAACCAGGCCTGGGGAGCCCCAGCCCTGGGGAGCCCCAGGCTTCGGGTTCCCCCTGGGAGGGGGGAGCAACCAGGCCTGGGGAGCCCCAGCCCTGGGGAGCCCCAGGCTTAGGGTTCCCCCTGGGAGGGGGGAGCCCCAGGCCTGGGGAGCCCCAGCCCTGGGGAGCCCCAGGCTTAGGGTTCCCCCTGGGAGGGGGGAGCCCCAGGCCTGGGGAGCCCCAGCCCTGGGGAGCCCCAGGCTTAGGGTTCCCCCTGGGAGGGGGGAGCCCCAGGCCTGGGGAGCCCCAGCCCTGGGGAGCCCCAGGCTTAGGGTTCCCCCTGGGAGGGGGGAGCCCCAGGCCTGGGGAGCCCCAGCCCTGGGGAGCCCCAGGCTTAGGGTTCCCCCTGGGAGGGGGGAGCCCCAGGCCTGGGGAGCCCCAGCCCTGGGGAGCCCCAGGCTTAGGGTTCCCCCTGGGAGGGGGGAGCCCCAGGCCTGGGGAGCCCCAGCCCTGGGGAGCCCCAGGCTTAGGGTTCCCCCTGGGAGGGGGGAGCCCCAGGCCTGGGGAGCCCCAGCCCTGGGGAGCAACAGGCTTAGGGTTCCCCCTGGGAGGGGGGAGCCCCAGGCCTGGGGAGCCCCAGCCCTGGGGAGCAACAGGCTTAGGGTTCCCCCTGGGAGGGGGGAGCCCCAGGCCTGGGGAGCCCCAGCCCTGGGGAGCAACAGGCTTAGGGTTCCCCCTGGGAGGGGGGAGCCCCAGGCCTGGGGAGCCCCAGCCCTGGGGAGCAACAGGCTTAGGGTTCCCCCTGGGAGGGGGGAGCCCCAGGCCTGGGGAGCCCCAGCCCTGGGGAGCAACAGGCTTAGGGTTCCCCCTGGGAGGGGGGAGCCGCAGGCCTGGGGAGCCCCAGCCCTGGGGAGCCCCAGGCTTAGGGTTCCCCCTGGGAGGGGGGAGCCGCAGGCCTGGGGAGCCCCAGCCCTGGGGAGCCCCAGGCTTAGGGTTCCCCCTGGGAGGGGGGAGCCGCAGGCCTGGGGAGCCCCAGCCCTGGGGAGCCCCAGGCTTAGGGTTCCCCCTGGGAGGGGGGAGCCGCAGGCCTGGGGAGCCCCAGCCCTGGGGAGCCCCAGGCTTAGGGTTCCCCCTGGGAGGGGGGAGCCGCAGGCCTGGGGAGCCCCAGCCCTGGGGAGCCCCAGGCTTAGGGTTCCCCCTGGGAGGGGGGAGCCGCAGGCCTGGGGAGCCCCAGCCCTGGGGAGCCCCAGGCTTAGGGTTCCCCCTGGGAGGGGGGAGCCGCAGGCCTGGGGAGCCCCAGCCCTGGGGAGCCCCAGGCTTAGGGTTCCCCCTGGGAGGGGGGAGCCCCAGGCCTGGGGAGCCCCAGCCCTGGGGAGCCCCAGGCTTAGGGTTCCCCCTGGGAGGGGGGAGCCCCAGGCCTGGGGAGCCCCAGCCCTGGGGAGCCCCAGGCTTAGGGTTCCCCCTGGGAGGGGGGAGCCCCAGGCCTGGGGAGCCCCAGCCCTGGGGAGCCCCAGGCTTAGGGTTCCCCCTGGGAGGGGGGAGCCCCAGGCCTGGGGAGCCCCAGCCCTGGGGAGCCCCAGGCTTAGGGTTCCCCCTGGGAGGGGGGAGCCCCAGGCCTGGGGAGCCCCAGCCCTGGGGAGCCCCAGGCTTAGGGTTCCCCCTGGGAGGGGGGAGCCCCAGGCCTGGGGAGCCCCAGCCCTGGGGAGCCCCAGGCTTAGGGTTCCCCCTGGGAGGGGGGAGCCCCAGGCCTGGGGAGCCCCAGCCCTGGGGAGCCCCAGGCTTAGGGTTCCCCCTGGGAGGGGGGAGCCCCAGGCCTGGGGAGCCCCAGCCCTGGGGAGCCCCAGGCTTAGGGTTCCCCCTGGGAGGGGGGAGCCCCAGGCCTGGGGAGCCCCAGCCCTGGGGAGCCCCAGGCTTAGGGTTCCCCCTGGGAGGGGGGAGCCCCAGGCCTGGGGAGCCCCAGCCCTGGGGAGCCCCAGGCTTAGGGTTCCCCCTGGGAGGGGGGAGCCCCAGGCCTGGGGAGCCCCAGCCCTGGGGAGCCCCAGGCTTAGGGTTCCCCCTGGGAGGGGGGAGCCCCAGGCCTGGGGAGCCCCAGCCCTGGGGAGCCCCAGGCTTAGGGTTCCCCCTGGGAGGGGGGAGCCCCAGGCCTGGGGAGCCCCAGCCCTGGGGAGCCCCAGGCTTAGGGTTCCCCCTGGGAGGGGGGAGCCCCAGGCCTGGGGAGCCCCAGCCCTGGGGAGCCCCAGGCTTAGGGTTCCCCCTGGGAGGGGGGAGCCCCAGGCCTGGGGAGCCCCAGCCCTGGGGAGCCCCAGGCTTAGGGTTCCCCCTGGGAGGGGGGAGCCCCAGGCCTGGGGAGCCCCAGCCCTGGGGAGCCCCAGGCTTAGGGTTCCCCCTGGGAGGGGGGAGCCCCAGGCCTGGGGAGCCCCAGGCCCTGGGGAGCCCCAGGCTTAGGGTTCCCCCTGGGAGGGGGGAGCCCCAGGCCTGGGGAGCCCCAGCCCTGGGGAGCCCCAGGCTTAGGGTTCCCCCTGGGAGGGGGGAGCCCCAGGCCTGGGGAGCCCCAGCCCTGGGGAGCCCCAGGCTTAGGGTTCCCCCTGGGAGGGGGGAGCCCCAGGCCTGGGGAGCCCCAGCCCTGGGGAGCCCCAGGCTTAGGGTTCCCCCTGGGAGGGGGGAGCCCCAGGCCTGGGGAGCCCCAGCCCTGGGGAGCCCCAGGCTTAGGGTTCCCCCTGGGAGGGGGGAGCCCCAGGCCTGGGGAGCCCCAGCCCTGGGGAGCCCCAGGCTTAGGGTTCCCCCTGGGAGGGGGGAGCCCCAGGCCTGGGGAGCCCCAGCCCTGGGGAGCCCCAGGCTTAGGGTTCCCCCTGGGAGGGGGGAGCCCCAGGCCTGGGGAGCCCCAGCCCTGGGGAGCCCCAGGCTTAGGGTTCCCCCTGGGAGGGGGGAGCCCCAGGCCTGGGGAGCCCCAGCCCTGGGGAGCCCCAGGCTTAGGGTTCCCCCTGGGAGGGGGGAGCCCCAGGCCTGGGGAGCCCCAGCCCTGGGGAGCCCCAGGCTTAGGGTTCCCCCTGGGAGGGGGGAGCCCCAGGCCTGGGGAGCCCCAGCCCTGGGGAGCCCCAGGCTTAGGGTTCCCCCTGGGAGGGGGGAGCCCCAGGCCTGGGGAGCCCCAGCCCTGGGGAGCCCCAGGCTTAGGGTTCCCCCTGGGAGGGGGGAGCCCCAGGCCTGGGGAGCCCCAGCCCTGGGGAGCCCCAGGCTTAGGGTTCCCCCTGGGAGGGGGGAGCCCCAGGCCTGGGGAGCCCCAGCCCTGGGGAGCCCCAGGCTTAGGGTTCCCCCTGGGAGGGGGGAGCCCCAGGCCTGGGGAGCCCCAGCCCTGGGGAGCCCCAGGCTTAGGGTTCCCCCTGGGAGGGGGGAGCCCCAGGCCTGGGGAGCCCCAGCCCTGGGGAGCCCCAGGCTTAGGGTTCCCCCTGGGAGGGGGGAGCCCCAGGCCTGGGGAGCCCCAGCCCTGGGGAGCCCCAGGCTTAGGGTTCCCCCTGGGAGGGGGGAGCCCCAGGCCTGGGGAGCCCCAGCCCTGGGGAGCCCCAGGCTTAGGGTTCCCCCTGGGAGGGGGGAGCCCCAGGCCTGGGGAGCCCCAGCCCTGGGGAGCCCCAGGCTTAGGGTTCCCCCTGGGAGGGGGGAGCCCCAGGCCTGGGGAGCCCCAGCCCTGGGGAGCCCCAGGCTTAGGGTTCCCCCTGGGAGGGGGGAGCCCCAGGCCTGGGGAGCCCCAGCCCTGGGGAGCCCCAGGCTTAGGGTTCCCCCTGGGAGGGGGGAGCCCCAGGCCTGGGGAGCCCCAGCCCTGGGGAGCCCCAGGCTTAGGGTTCCCCCTGGGAGGGGGGAGCCCCAGGCCTGGGGAGCCCCAGCCCTGGGGAGCCCCAGGCTTAGGGTTCCCCCTGGGAGGGGGGAGCCCCAGGCCTGGGGAGCCCCAGGCCTGGGGAGCCCCAGGCTTAGGGTTCCCCCTGGGAGGGGGGAGCCCCAGGCCTGGGGAGCCCCAGCCCTGGGGAGCCCCAGGCTTAGGGTTCCCCCTGGGAGGGGGGAGCCCCAGGCCTGGGGAGCCCCAGCCCTGGGGAGCCCCAGGCTTAGGGTTCCCCCTGGGAGGGGGGAGCCCCAGGCCTGGGGAGCCCCAGCCCTGGGGAGCCCCAGGCTTAGGGTTCCCCCTGGGAGGGGGGAGCCCCAGGCCTGGGGAGCCCCAGCCCTGGGGAGCCCCAGGCTTAGGGTTCCCCCTGGGAGGGGGGAGCCCCAGGCCTGGGGAGCCCCAGCCCTGGGGAGCCCCAGGCTTAGGGTTCCCCCTGGGAGGGGGGAGCCCCAGGCCTGGGGAGCCCCAGCCCTGGGGAGCCCCAGGCTTAGGGTTCCCCCTGGGAGGGGGGAGCCCCAGGCCTGGGGAGCCCCAGCCCTGGGGAGCCCCAGGCTTAGGGTTCCCCCTGGGAGGGGGGAGCCCCAGGCCTGGGGAGCCCCAGCCCTGGGGAGCCCCAGGCTTAGGGTTCCCCCTGGGAGGGGGGAGCCCCAGGCCTGGGGAGCCCCAGCCCTGGGGAGCCCCAGGCTTAGGGTTCCCCCTGGGAGGGGGGAGCCCCAGGCCTGGGGAGCCCCAGCCCTGGGGAGCCCCAGGCTTAGGGTTCCCCCTGGGAGGGGGGAGCCCCAGGCCTGGGGAGCCCCAGCCCTGGGGAGCCCCAGGCTTAGGGTTCCCCCTGGGAGGGGGGAGCCCCAGGCCTGGGGAGCCCCAGCCCTGGGGAGCCCCAGGCTTAGGGTTCCCCCTGGGAGGGGGGAGCCCCAGGCCTGGGGAGCCCCAGCCCTGGGGAGCCCCAGGCTTAGGGTTCCCCCTGGGAGGGGGGAGCCCCAGGCCTGGGGAGCCCCAGCCCTGGGGAGCCCCAGGCTTAGGGTTCCCCCTGGGAGGGGGGAGCCCCAGGCCTGGGGAGCCCCAGCCCTGGGGAGCCCCAGGCTTAGGGTTCCCCCTGGGAGGGGGGAGCCCCAGGCCTGGGGAGCCCCAGCCCTGGGGAGCCCCAGGCTTAGGGTTCCCCCTGGGAGGGGGGAGCCCCAGGCCTGGGGAGCCCCAGCCCTGGGGAGCCCCAGGCTTAGGGTTCCCCCTGGGAGGGGGGAGCCCCAGGCCTGGGGAGCCCCAGCCCTGGGGAGCCCCAGGCTTAGGGTTCCCCCTGGGAGGGGGGAGCCCCAGGCCTGGGGAGCCCCAGCCCTGGGGAGCCCCAGGCTTAGGGTTCCCCCTGGGAGGGGGGAGCCCCAGGCCTGGGGAGCCCCAGCCCTGGGGAGCCCCAGGCTTAGGGTTCCCCCTGGGAGGGGGGAGCCCCAGGCCTGGGGAGCCCCAGCCCTGGGGAGCCCCAGGCTTAGGGTTCCCCCTGGGAGGGGGGAGCCCCAGGCCTGGGGAGCCCCAGCCCTGGGGAGCCCCAGGCTTAGGGTTCCCCCTGGGAGGGGGGAGCCCCAGGCCTGGGGAGCCCCAGCCCTGGGGAGCCCCAGGCTTAGGGTTCCCCCTGGGAGGGGGGAGCCCCAGGCCTGGGGAGCCCCAGCCCTGGGGAGCCCCAGGCTTAGGGTTCCCCCTGGGAGGGGGGAGCCCCAGGCCTGGGGAGCCCCAGCCCTGGGGAGCCCCAGGCTTAGGGTTCCCCCTGGGAGGGGGGAGCCCCAGGCCTGGGGAGCCCCAGGCCTGGGGAGCCCCAGGCTTAGGGTTCCCCCTGGGAGGGGGGAGCCCCAGGCCTGGGGAGCCCCAGGCCTGGGGAGCCCCAGGCTTAGGGTTCCCCCTGGGAGGGGGGAGCCCCAGGCCTGGGGAGCCCCAGCCCTGGGGAGCCCCAGGCTTAGGGTTCCCCCTGGGAGGGGGGAGCCCCAGGCCTGGGGAGCCCCAGCCCTGGGGAGCCCCAGGCTTAGGGTTCCCCCTGGGAGGGGGGAGCCCCAGGCCTGGGGAGCCCCAGCCCTGGGGAGCCCCAGGCTTAGGGTTCCCCCTGGGAGGGGGGAGCCCCAGGCCTGGGGAGCCCCAGCCCTGGGGAGCCCCAGGCTTAGGGTTCCCCCTGGGAGGGGGGAGCCCCAGGCCTGGGGAGCCCCCGGGAGGGGAGCCCCAGGCTTAGTGTTCCCCCTGGGAGGGGGGAGCCCTAGGCCTGGGGAGCCCCCGGGAGGGGAGCCCCAGGCTTAGGGTTCCCCCTGGGAGGGGGGAGCCCTAGGCCTGGGGAGCCCCAGCCCTGGGGAGCCCCAGGCTTAGGGTTCCCCCTGGGAGGGGGGAGCCCTAGGCCTGGGGAGCCCCCGGGAGGGGAGCCCCAGGCTTAGGGTTCCCCCTGGGAGGGGGGAGCCCTAGGCCTGGGGAGCCCCCGGAAGGGGAGCCCCAGGCTTAGGGTTCCCCCTGGGAGGGGGGAGCCCTAGGCCTGGGGAGCCCCCGGGAGGGGAGCCCCAGGCTTAGGGTTCCCCCTGGGACGGGGGAGCCCTAGGCCTGGGGAGCCCCCGGGAGGGGAGCCCCAGGCTTAGGGTTCCCCCTGGGACGGGGGAGCCCTATGCCTGGGGAGCCCCCGGGAGGGGAGCCCCAGGCTTAGGGTTCCCCCTGGGAGGGGGGAGCCCTAGGCCTGGGGAGCCCCCGGGAGGGGAGCCCCAGGCTTAGGGTTCCCCCTGGGAGGGGGGAGCCCTAGGCCTGGGGAGCCCCCGGGAGGGGAGCCCCAGGCTTAGGGTTCCCCCTGGGAGGGGGGAGCCCGAGGCCTGGGGAGCCCCAGCCCTGGGGAGCCCCCGGCTTAGGGTTCCCCCTGGGAGGGGGGAGCCCGAGGCCTGGGGAGCCCCAGCCCTGGGGAGCCCCCGGCTTAGGGTTCCCCCTGGGAGGGGGGAGCCCGAGGCCTGGGGAGCCCCAGCCCTGGGGAGCCCCCGGCTTAGGGTTCCCCCTGGGAGGGGGGAGCCCGAGGCCTGGGGAGCCCCAGCCCTGGGGAGCCCCCGGCTTAGGGTTCCCCCTGGGAGGGGGGAGCCCGAGGCCTGGGGAGCCCCAGCCCTGGGGAGCCCCCGGCTTAGGGTTCCCCCTGGGAGGGGGGAGCCCGAGGCCTGGGGAGCCCCAGCCCTGGGGAGCCCCCGGCTTAGGGTTCCCCCTGGGAGGGGGGAGCCCGAGGCCTGGGGAGCCCCAGCCCTGGGGAGCCCCCGGCTTAGGGTTCCCCCTGGGAGGGGGGAGCCCGAGGCCTGGGGAGCCCCAGCCCTGGGGAGCCCCCGGCTTAGGGTTCCCCCTGGGAGGGGGGAGCCCGAGGCCTGGGGAGCCCCAGCCCTGGGGAGCCCCCGGCTTAGGGTTCCCCCTGGGAGGGGGGAGCCCGAGGCCTGGGGAGCCCCAGCCCTGGGGAGCCCCCGGCTTAGGGTTCCCCCTGGGAGGGGGGAGCCCGAGGCCTGGGGAGCCCCAGCCCTGGGGAGCCCCCGGCTTAGGGTTCCCCCTGGGAGGGGGGAGCCCGAGGCCTGGGGAGCCCCAGCCCTGGGGAGCCCCCGGCTTAGGGTTCCCCCTGGGAGGGGGGAGCCCGAGGCCTGGGGAGCCCCAGCCCTGGGGAGCCCCCGGCTTAGGGTTCCCCCTGGGAGGGGGGAGCCCGAGGCCTGGGGAGCCCCAGCCCTGGGGAGCCCCCGGCTTAGGGTTCCCCCTGGGAGGGGGGAGCCCGAGGCCTGGGGAGCCCCAGCCCTGGGGAGCCCCCGGCTTAGGGTTCCCCCTGGGAGGGGGGAGCCCGAGGCCTGGGGAGCCCCAGCCCTGGGGAGCCCCCGGCTTAGGGTTCCCCCTGGGAGGGGGGAGCCCGAGGCCTGGGGAGCCCCAGCCCTGGGGAGCCCCCGGCTTAGGGTTCCCCCTGGGAGGGGGGAGCCCGAGGCCTGGGGAGCCCCAGCCCTGGGGAGCCCCCGGCTTAGGGTTCCCCCTGGGAGGGGGGAGCCCGAGGCCTGGGGAGCCCCAGCCCTGGGGAGCCCCCGGCTTAGGGTTCCCCCTGGGAGGGGGGAGCCCTAGGCCTGGGGAGCCCCCGGGAGGGGAGCCCCCGGCTTAGGGTTCCCCCTGGGTGGGGGGAGCCCTAGGCCTGGGGAGCCCCCGGGAGGGGAGCCCCCGGCTTAGGGTTCCCCCTGGGAGGGGGGAGCCCTAGGCCTGGGGAGCCCCCGGGAGGGGAGCCCCCGGCTTAGGGTTCCCCCTGGGAGGGGGGAGCCCTAGGCCTGGGGAGCCCCCGGGAGGGGAGCCCCCGGCTTAGGGTTCCCCCTGGGAGGGGGGAGCCCTAGGCCTGGGGAGCCCCCGGGAGGGGAGCCCCCGGCTTAGGGTTCCCCCTGGGGGGGGGGAGCCCTAGGCTGGGGGAGCCCCAGCCCTGGGGAGCCCCCGGCTTAAGGTTCCCCCTGGGGGGGGAGCCCTAGGCCGGGGGAGCCCCAGCCCTGGGGAGCCCCAGGCTTAGGGTTCCCCCTGGGAGGGGGGAGGCCCAGGCCTGGGGAGCCCCCGGGAGGGGAGCCCCAGGCTTAGGGTTCCCCCTGGGAGGGGGGAGCCCCAGGCCTGGGGAGCCCCCGGGAGGGGAGCCCCAGGCTTAGGGTTCCCCCTGGGAGGGGGGAGCCCCAGGCCTGGGGAGCCCCCGGGAGGGGAGCCCCAGGCTTAGGGTTCCCCCTGGGAGGGGGGAGCCCCAGGCCTGGGGAGCCCCCGGGAGGGGAGCCCCAGGCTTAGGGTTCCCCCTGGGAGGGGGGAGCCCCAGGCCTGGGGAGCCCCCGGGAGGGGAGCCCCAGGCTTAGGGTTCCCCCTGGGAGGGGGGAGCCCCAGGCCTGAGCCCCAGGCTTAGGGTTCCCCCTGGGAGGGGGGAGCCCCAGGCCTGGGGAGCCCCAGGCCTGGGGAGCCCCAGGCTTAGGGTTCCCCCTGGGAGGGGGGAGCCCCAGGCCTGGGGAGCCCCAGGCCTGGGGAGCCCCCGGCTTAGGGTTCCCCCTGGGAGGGGGGAGCCCCAGGCCTGGGGAGCCCCAGGCCTGGGGAGCCCCCGGCTTAGGGTTCCCCCTGGGAGGGGGGAGCCCCAGGCCTGGGGAGCCCCAGGCCTGGGGAGCCCCCGGCTTAGGGTTCCCCCTGGGAGGGGGGAGCCCCAGGCCTGGGGAGCCCCAGGCCTGGGGAGCCCCCGGCTTAGGGTTCCCCCTGGGAGGGGGGGAGCCCCAGGCCTGGGGAGCCCCAGGCCTGGGGAGCCCCCGGCTTAGGGTTCCCCCTGGGAGGGGGGAGCCCCAGGCCTGGGGAGCCCCAGGCCTGGGGAGCCCCCGGCTTAGGGTTCCCCCTGGGAGGGGGGAGCCCCAGGCCTGGGGAGCCCAGGCCTGGGGAGCCCCCGGCTTAGGGTTCCCCCTGGGAGGGGGGAGCCCCAGGCCTGGGGAGCCCCAGGCCTGGGGAGCCCCCGGCTTAGGGTTCCCCCTGGGAGGGGGGAGCCCCAGGCCTGGGGAGCCCCAGGCCTGGGGAGCCCCCGGCTTAGGGTTCCCCCTGGGAGGGGGGAGCCCCAGGCCTGGGGAGCCCCAGGCCTGGGGAGCCCCCGGCTTAGGGTTCCCCCTGGGAGGGGGGAGCCCCAGGCCTGGGGAGCCCCAGGCCTGGGGAGCCCCCGGCTTAGGGTTCCCCCTGGGAGGGGGGAGCCCCAGGCCTGGGGAGCCCCAGCCCTGGGGAGCCCCCGGCTTAGGGTTCCCCCTGGGAGGGGGGAGCCCCAGGCCTGGGGAGCCCCAGCCCTGGGGAGCCCCCGGCTTAGGGTTCCCCCTGGGAGGGGGGAGCCCCAGGCCTGGGGAGCCCCAGCCCTGGGGAGCCCCCGGCTTAGGGTTCCCCCTGGGAGGGGGGAGCCCCAGGCCTGGGGAGCCCCAGCCCTGGGGAGCCCCCGGCTTAGGGTTCCCCCTGGGAGGGGGGAGCCCCAGGCCTGGGGAGCCCCAGCCCTGGGGAGCCCCCGGCTTAGGGTTCCCCCTGGGAGGGGGGAGCCCCAGGCCTGGGGAGCCCCAGCCCTGGGGAGCCCCCGGCTTAGGGTTCCCCCTGGGAGGGGGGAGCCCCAGGCCTGGGGAGCCCCAGCCCTGGGGAGCCCCCGGCTTAGGGTTCCCCCTGGGAGGGGGGAGCCCCAGGCCTGGGGAGCCCCAGCCCTGGGGAGCCCCCGGCTTAGGGTTCCCCCTGGGAGGGGGGAGCCCCAGGCCTGGGGAGCCCCAGCCCTGGGGAGCCCCCGGCTTAGGGTTCCCCCTGGAGGGGGAGCCCCAGGCCTGGGGAGCCCCAGCCCTGGGGAGCCCCCGGCTTAGGGTTCCCCCTGGGAGGGGGGAGCCCCAGGCCTGGGGAAGCCCCAGCCCTGGGGAGCCCCCGGCTTAGGGTTCCCCCTGGGAGGGGGGAGCCCCAGGCCTGGGGAGCCCCAGCCCTGGGGAGCCCCCGGCTTAGGGTTCCCCCTGGGAGGGGGGAGCCCCAGGCCTGGGGAGCCCCAGCCCTGGGGAGCCCCCGGCTTAGGGTTCCCCCTGGGAGGGGGGAGCCCCAGGCCTGGGGAGCCCCAGCCCTGGGGAGCCCCCGGCTTAGGGTTCCCCCTGGGAGGGGGGAGCCCCAGGCCTGGGGAGCCCCAGCCCTGGGGAGCCCCCGGCTTAGGGTTCCCCCTGGGAGGGGGGAGCCCCAGGCCTGGGGAGCCCCAGCCCTGGGGAGCCCCCGGCTTAGGGTTCCCCCTGGGAGGGGGGAGCCCCAGGCCTGGGGAGCCGCAGCCCTGGGGAGCCCCCGGCTTAGGGTTCCCCCTGGGAGGGGGGAGCCCCAGGCCTGGGGAGCCCCAGCCCTGGGGAGCCCCCGGCTTAGGGTTCCCCCTGGGAGGGGGGAGCCCCAGGCCTGGGGAGCCCCAGCCCTGGGGAGCCCCCGGCTTAGGGTTCCCCCTGGGAGGGGGGAGCCCCAGGCCTGGGGAGCCCCAGCCCTGGGGAGCCCCCGGCTTAGGGTTCCCCCTGGGAGGGGGGAGCCCCAGGCCTGGGGAGCCCCAGCCCTGGGGAGCCCCCGGCTTAGGGTTCCCCCTGGGAGGGGGGAGCCCCAGGCCTGGGGAGCCCCAGCCCTGGCGAGCCCCCGGCTTAGGGTTCCCCCTGGGAGGGGGGAGCCCCAGGCCTGGGGAGCCCCAGCCCTGGGGAGCCCCCGGCTTAGGGTTCCCCCTGGGAGGGGGGAGCCCCAGGCCTGGGGAGCCCCAGCCCTGGGGAGCCCCCGGCTTAGGGTTCCCCCTGGGAGGGGGGAGCCCCAGGCCTGGGGAGCCCCAGCCCTGGGGAGCCCCCGGCTTAGGGTTCCCCCTGGGAGGGGGGAGCCCCAGGCCTGGGGAGCCCCAGCCCTGGGGAGCCCCCGGCTTAGGGTTCCCCCTGGGAGGGGGGAGCCCCAGGCCTGGGGAGCCCCAGCCCTGGGGAGCCCCCGGCTTAGGGTTCCCCCTGGGAGGGGGGAGCCCCAGGCCTGGGGAGCCCCAGCCCTGGGGAGCCCCCGGCTTAGGGTTCCCCCTGGGAGGGGGGAGCCCCAGGCCTGGGGAGCCCCAGCCCTGGGGAGCCCCCGGCTTAGGGTTCCCCCTGGGAGGGGGGAGCCCCAGGCCTGGGGAGCCCCAGCCCTGGGGAGCCCCCGGCTTAGGGTTCCCCCTGGGAGGGGGGAGCCCCAGGCCTGGGGAGCCCCAGCCCTGGGGAGCCCCCGGCTTAGGGTTCCCCCTGGGAGGGGGGAGCCCCAGGCCTGGGGAGCCCCAGCCCTGGGGAGCCCCCGGCTTAGGGTTCCCCCTGGGAGGGGGGAGCCCCAGGCCTGGGGAGCCCCAGCCCTGGGGAGCCCCCGGCTTAGGGTTCCCCCTGGGAGGGGGGAGCCCCAGGCCTGGGGAGCCCCAGCCCTGGGGAGCCCCCGGCTTAGGGTTCCCCCTGGGAGGGGGGAGCCCCAGGCCTGGGGAGCCCCAGCCCTGGGGAGCCCCCGGCTTAGGGTTCCCCCTGGGAGGGGGGAGCCCCAGGCCTGGGGAGCCCCAGCCCTGGGGAGCCCCCGGCTTAGGGTTCCCCCTGGGAGGGGGGAGCCCCAGGCCTGGGGAGCCCCAGCCCTGGGGAGCCCCCGGCTTAGGGTTCCCCCTGGGAGGGGGGAGCCCCAGGCCTGGGGAGCCCCAGCCCTGGGGAGCCCCCGGCTTAGGGTTCCCCCTGGGAGGGGGGAGCCCCAGGCCTGGGGAGCCCCAGCCCTGGGGAGCCCCCGGCTTAGGGTTCCCCCTGGGAGGGGGGAGCCCCAGGCCTGGGGAGCCCCAGCCCTGGGGAGCCCCCGGCTTAGGGTTCCCCCTGGGAGGGGGGAGCCCCAGGCCTGGGGAGCCCCAGCCCTGGGGAGCCCCCGGCTTAGGGTTCCCCCTGGGAGGGGGGAGCCCCAGGCCTGGGGAGCCCCAGCCCTGGGGAGCCCCCGGCTTAGGGTTCCCCCTGGGAGGGGGGAGCCCCAGGCCTGGGGAGCCCCAGCCCTGGGGAGCCCCCGGCTTAGGGTTCCCCTGGGAGGGGGGAGCCCCAGGCCTGGGGAGCCCCAGCCCTGGGGAGCCCCCGGCTTAGGGTTCCCCCTGGGAGGGGGGAGCCCCAGGCCTGGGGAGCCCCAGCCCTGGGGAGCCCCCGGCTTAGGGTTCCCCCTGGGAGGGGGGAGCCCCAGGCCTGGGGAGCCCCAGCCCTGGGGAGCCCCCGGCTTAGGGTTCCCCCTGGGAGGGGGGAGCCCCAGGCCTGGGGAGCCCCAGCCCTGGGGAGCCCCCGGCTTAGGGTTCCCCCTGGGAGGGGGGAGCCCCAGGCCTGGGGAGCCCCAGCCCTGGGGAGCCCCCGGCTTAGGGTTCCCCCTGGGAGGGGGGAGCCCCAGGCCTGGGGAGCCCCAGCCCTGGGGAGCCCCCGGCTTAGGGTTCCCCCTGGGAGGGGGGAGCCCCAGGCCTGGGGAGCCCCAGCCCTGGGGAGCCCCCGGCTTAGGGTTCCCCCTGGGAGGGGGGAGCCCCAGGCCTGGGGAGCCCCAGCCCTGGGGAGCCCCCGGCTTAGGGTTCCCCCTGGGAGGGGGGAGCCCCAGGCCTGGGGAGCCCCAGCCCTGGGGAGCCCCCGGCTTAGGGTTCCCCCTGGGAGGGGGGAGCCCCAGGCCTGGGGAGCCCCAGCCCTGGGGAGCCCCAGGCCTGGGGAGCCCCAGCCCTGGGGAGCCCCAGGCTTAGGGTTCCCCCTGGGAGGGGGGAGCCCCAGGCCTGGGGAGCCCCCGGGAGGGGAGCCCCAGGCTTAGGGTTCCCCCTGGGAGGGGGGAGCCCCAGGCCTGGGGAGCCCCCGGGAGGGGAGCCCCAGGCTTAGGGTTCCCCCTGGGAGGGGGGAGCCCCAGGCCTGGGGAGCCCCCGGGAGGGGAGCCCCAGGATTAGGGTTCCCCCTGGGAGGGGGGAGCCCCAGGCCTGGGGAGCCCCCGGGAGGGGAGCCCCAGGCTTAGGGTTCCCCCTGGGAGGGGGGAGCCCCAGGCCTGGGGAGCCCCCGGGAGGGGAGCCCCAGGCTTAGGGTTCCCCCTGGGAGGGGGGAGCCCCAGGCCTGGGGAGCCCCAGGCTTAGGGTTCCCCCTGGGAGGGGGGAGCCCCAGGCCTGGGGAGCCCCAGGCCTGGGGAGCCCCAGGCTTAGGGTTCCCCCTGGGAGGGGGGAGCCCCAGGCCTGGGGAGCCCCAGCCCTGGGGAGCCCCAGGCTTAGGGTTCCCCCTGGGAGGGGGGAGCCCCAGGCCTGGGGAGCCCCAGCCCTGGGGAGCCCCAGGCTTAGGGTTCCCCCTGGGAGGGGGGAGCCCCAGGCCTGGGGAGCCCCAGCCCTGGGGAGCCCCAGGCTTAGGGTTCCCCCTGGGAGGGGGGAGCCCCAGGCCTGGGGAGCCCCAGGCCTGGGGAGCCCCAGGCTTAGGGTTCCCCCTGGGAGGGGGGAGCCCCAGGCCTGGGGAGCCCCAGCCCTGGGGAGCCCCAGGCTTAGGGTTCCCCCTGGGAGGGGGGAGCCCCAGGCCTGGGGAGCCCCAGCCCTGGGGAGCCCCAGGCTTAGGGTTCCCCCTGGGAGGGGGGAGCCCCAGGCCTGGGGAGCCCCAGCCCTGGGGAGCCCCAGGCTTAGGGTTCCCCCTGGGAGGGGGGAGCCCCAGGCCTGGGGAGCCCCAGCCCTGGGGAGCCCCAGGCTTAGGGTTCCCCCTGGGAGGGGGGAGCCCCAGGCCTGGGGAGCCCCAGCCCTGGGGAGCCCCAGGCTTAGGGTTCCCCCTGGGAGGGGGGAGCCCCAGGCCTGGGGAGCCCCAGCCCTGGGGAGCCCCAGGCTTAGGGTTCCCCCTGGGAGGGGGGAGCCCCAGGCCTGGGGAGCCCCAGCCCTGGGGAGCCCCAGGCTTAGGGTTCCCCCTGGGAGGGGGGAGCCCCAGGCCTGGGGAGCCCCAGCCCTGGGGAGCCCCAGGCTTAGGGTTCCCCCTGGGAGGGGGGAGCCCCAGGCCTGGGGAGCCCCAGCCCTGGGGAGCCCCAGGCTTAGGGTTCCCCCTGGGAGGGGGGAGCCCCAGGCCTGGGGAGCCCCAGCCCTGGGGAGCCCCAGGCTTAGGGTTCCCCCTGGGAGGGGGGAGCCCCAGGCCTGGGGAGCCCCAGCCCTGGGGAGCCCCAGGCTTAGGGTTCCCCCTGGGAGGGGGGAGCCCCAGGCCTGGGGAGCCCCAGCCCTGGGGAGCCCCAGGCTTAGGGTTCCCCCTGGGAGGGGGGAGCCTTAGGCCTGGGGAGCCCCCGGGAGGGGAGCCCCAGGCTTAGGGTTCCCCCTGGGAGGGGGGAGCCCTAGGCCTGGGGAGCCCCAGCCCTGGGGAGCCCCAGGCTTAGGGTTCCCCCTGGGAGGGGGGAGCCCCCAGGCCGGGGGAGCCCCCAGCCCTGGGGAGCCCCCGGCCTGGGGGTTCCCCCTGGGAGGGGGGAGCCCCCAGGCCGGGGGAGCCCCCAGCCCTGGGGAGCCCCCGGCCTGGGGGTTCCCCCTTGCAGGGGGGAGCCCCAGGCCGGGGGAGCCCCCAGCCCTGGGGAGCCCCAGGCCTGGGGGAGCCCCCGGGAGGGGGGAGCCCCAGGCTTAGGGTTCCCCCTGGGAGGGGGGAGCCCTAGACTGGGGGAGCCGCAGCCCTGGGGAGCCCCAGGCTTAGGGTTCCCCCTGGAAGGGGGGAGCCCTAGGCCGGGGGAGCCCCAGCCCTGGGGAGCCCTAGGCCTGGGGAGCCCCCGGGAGGGGAGCCCCAGGCTTAGGGTTCCCCCTGGGAGGGGGGAGCCCTAGGCCTGGGGAGCCCCCGGGAGGGGAGCCCCAGGCTTAGGGTTCCCCCTGGGAGGGGGGAGCCCTAGGCCTGGGGAGCCCCCGGGAGGGGAGCCCCAGGCCTAGGGTTCCCCCTAGGAGGGGGGAGCCCTAGGCCTGGGGAGCCCCCGGGAGGGGAGCCCCAGGCTTAGGGTTCCCCCTGGGAGGGGGGAGCCCTAGGCCTGGGGAGCCCCCGGGAGGGGAGCCCCAGGCTTAGGGTTCCCCCTGGGAGGGGGGAGCCCTAGGCCTGGGGAGCCCTCGGGAGGGGAGCCCCAGGCTTAGGGTTCCCCCTGGGAGGGGGGAGCCCTAGGCCTGGGGAGCCCCCGGGAGGGGAGCCCCAGGCTTAGGGTTCCCCCTGGGAGGGGGGAGCCCTAGGCCTGGGGAGCCCCAGCCCTGGGGAGCCCCAGGCATAGGGTTCCCCCTGGGAGGGGGGAGCCCCAGCCCTGGGGAGCCCCAGGCTTAGGGTTCCCCCTGGGAGGGGGGAGCCCCAGCCCTGGTGAGCCCCAGGCTTAGGGTTCCCCCTGGGAGGGGGGAGCCCCAGCCCTGGGGAGCCCCAGGCTTAGGGTTCCCCCTGGGAGGGGGGAGCCCTAGGCCTGGGGAGCCCCAGGCTTAGGGTTCCCCCTGGGAGGGGGGAGCCCTAGGCCTGGGGAGCCCCAGCCCTGGGGAGCCCCAGGCTTAGGGTTCCCCCTGGGAGGGGGGAGCCCCAGGCCTGGGGAGCCCCCGGGAGGGGAGCCCCAGGCTTAGGGTTCCCCCTGGGAGGGGGGAGCCCCAGGCCTGGGGAGCCCCCGGGAGGGGAGCCCCTGGCTTAGGGTTCCCCCTGGGAGGGGGGAGCCCCAGGCCTGGGGAGCCCCCGGGAGGGGAGCCCCAGGCTTAGGGTTCCCCCTGGGAGGGGGGAGCCCCAGGCCTGGGGAGCCCCCGGGAGGGGAGCCCCAGGCTTAGGGTTCCCCCTGGGAGGGGGGAGCCCCAGG
Organism: Tenrec ecaudatus; assembly: GCF_050624435.1. Lineage (NCBI taxonomy): Eukaryota > Metazoa > Chordata > Mammalia > Afrosoricida > Tenrecidae > Tenrec > Tenrec ecaudatus. Next base: position 20,144 of record NW_027458924.1, read on the forward strand.
CCTGGGGAGCCCCCGGGAGGGGAGCCCCAGGCTTAGGGTTCCCCCTGGGAGGGGGGAGCCCCAGGCCTGGGGAGCCCCCGGGAGGGGAGCCCCAGGCTTAGGGTTCCCCCTGGGAGGGGGGAGCCCCAGGCCTGGGGAGCCCCCGGGAGGGGAGCCCCAGGCTTAGGGTTCCCCCTGGGAGGGGGGAGCCCCAGGCCTGGGGAGCCCCCGGGAGGGGAGCCCCAGGCTTAGGGTTCCCCCTGGGAGGGGGGAGCCCCAGGCCTGGGGAGCCCCCGGGAGGGGAGCCCCAGGCTTAGGGTTCCCCCTGGGAGGGGGAGCCCCAGGCCTGGGGAGCCCCCGGGAGGGGAGCCCCAGGCTTAGGGTTCCCCCTGGGAGGGGGGAGCCCCAGGCCTGGGGAGCCCCCGGGAGGGGAGCCCCAGGCTTAGGGTTCCCCCTGGGAGGGGGGAGCCCCAGGCCTGGGGAGCCCCCGGGAGGGGAGCCCCAGGCTTAGGGTTCCCCCTGGGAGGGGGGAGCCCCAGGCCTGGGGAGCCCACGGGAGGGGAGCCCCAGGCTTAGGGTTCCCCCTGGGAGGGGGGAGCCCCAGGCCTGGGGAGCCCCCGGGAGGGGAGCCCCAGGCTTAGGGTTCCCCCTGGGAGGGGGGAGCCCCAGGCCTGGGGAGCCCCCGGGAGGGGAGCCCCAGGCTTAGGGTTCCCCCTGGGAGGGGGGAGCCCCAGGCCTGGGGAGCCCCAGCCCTGGGGAGCCCCAGGCTTAGGGTTCCCCCTGGGAGGGGGGAGCCCCAGGCCTGGGGAGCCCCAGCCCTGGGGAGCCCCAGGCTTAGGGTTCCCCCTGGGAGGGGGGAGCCCCAGGCCTGGGGAGCCCCAGCCCTGGGGAGCCCCAGGCTTAGGGTTCCCCCTGGGAGGGGGGAGCCCCAGGCCTGGGGAGCCCCAGCCCTGGGGAGCCCCAGGCTTAGGGTTCCCCCTGGGAGGGGGGAGCCCCAGGCCTGGGGAGCCCCAGCCCTGGGGAGCCCCAGGCTTAGGGTTCCCCCTGGGAGGGGGGAGCCCCAGGCCTGGGGAGCCCCAGCCCTGGGGAGCCCCAGGCTTAGGGTTCCCCCTGGGAGGGGGGAGCCCCAGGCCTGGGGAGCCCCAGCCCTGGGGAGCCCCAGGCTTAGGGTTCCCCCTGGGAGGGGGGAGCCCCAGGCCTGGGGAGCCCCAGCCCTGGGGAGCCCCAGGCTTAGGGTTCCCCCTGGGAGGGGGGAGCCCCAGGCCTGGGGAGCCCCAGCCCTGGGGAGCCCCAGGCTTAGGGTTCCCCCTGGGAGGGGGGAGCCCCAGGCCTGGGGAGCCCCAGCCCTGGGGAGCCCCAGGCTTAGGGTTCCCCCTGGGAGGGGGGAGCCCCAGGCCTGGGGAGCCCCAGCCCTGGGGAGCCCCAGGCTTAGGGTTCCCCCTGGGAGGGGGGAGCCCCAGGCCTGGGGAGCCCCAGCCCTGGGGAGCCCCAGGCTTAGGGTTCCCCCTGGGAGGGGGGAGCCCCAGGCCTGGGGAGCCCCCGGAGGGGAGCCCCAGGCTTAGGGTTCCCCTGGGAGGGGGGAGCCCCAGGCCTGGGGAGCCCCAGCCCTGGGGAGCCCCAGGCTTAGGGTTCCCCCTGGGAGGGGGGAGCCCCAGGCCTGGGGAGCCCCAGCCCTGGGGAGCCCCAGGCTTAGGGTTCCCCCTGGGAGGGGGGAGCCCCAGGCCTGGGGAGCCCCAGCCCTGGGGAGCCCCAGGCTTAGGGTTCCCCCTGGGAGGGGGGAGCCCCAGGCCTGGGGAGCCCCAGCCCTGGGGAGCCCCAGGCTTAGGGTTCCCCCTGGGAGGGGGGAGCCCCAGGCCTGGGGAGCCCCAGCCCTGGGGAGCCCCAGGCTTAGGGTTCCCCCTGGGAGGGGGGAGCCCCAGGCCTGGGGAGCCCCAGCCCTGGGGAGCCCCAGGCTTAGGGTTCCCCCTGGGAGGGGGGAGCCCCAGGCCTGGGGAGCCCCAGCCCTGGGGAGCCCCAGGCTTAGGGTTCCCCCTGGGAGGGGGGAGCCCCAGGCCTGGGGAGCCCCAGCCCTGGGGAGCCCCAGGCTTAGGGTTCCCCCTGGGAGGGGGGAGCCCCAGGCCTGGGGAGCCCCAGCCCTGGGGAGCCCCAGGCTTAGGGTTCCCCCTGGGAGGGGGGAGCCCCAGGCCTGGGGAGCCCCAGCCCTGGGGAGCCCCAGGCTTAGGGTTCCCCCTGGGAGGGGGGAGCCCCAGGCCTGGGGAGCCCCAGCCCTGGGGAGCCCCAGGCTTAGGGTTCCCCCTGGGAGGGGGGAGCCCCAGGCCTGGGGAGCCCCAGCCCTGGGGAGCCCCAGGCTTAGGGTTCCCCCTGGGAGGGGGGAGCCCCAGGCCTGGGGAGCCCCAGCCCTGGGGAGCCCCAGGCTTAGGGTTCCCCCTGGGAGGGGGGAGCCCCAGGCCTGGGGAGCCCCAGCCCTGGGGAGCCCCAGGCTTAGGGTTCCCCCTGGGAGGGGGGAGCCCCAGGCCTGGGGAGCCCCAGCCCTGGGGAGCCCCAGGCTTAGGGTTCCCCCTGGGAGGGGGGAGCCCCAGGCCTGGGGAGCCCCAGCCCTGGGGAGCCCCAGGCTTAGGGTTCCCCCTGGGAGGGGGGAGCCCCAGGCCTGGGGAGCCCCAGCCCTGGGGAGCCCCAGGCTTAGGGTTCCCCCTGGGAGGGGGGAGCCCCAGGCCTGGGGAGCCCCAGCCCTGGGGAGCCCCAGGCTTAGGGTTCCCCCTGGGAGGGGGGAGCCCCAGGCCTGGGGAGCCCCAGCCCTGGGGAGCCCCAGGCTTAGGGTTCCCCCTGGGAGGGGGGAGCCCCAGGCCTGGGGAGCCCCAGCCCTGGGGAGCCCCAGGCTTAGGGTTCCCCCTGGGAGGGGGGAGCCCCAGGCCTGGGGAGCCCCAGCCCTGGGGAGCCCCAGGCTTAGGGTTCCCCCTGGGAGGGGGGAGCCCCAGGCCTGGGGAGCCCCAGCCCTGGGGAGCCCCAGGCTTAGGGTTCCCCCTGGGAGGGGGGAGCCCCAGGCCTGGGGAGCCCCAGCCCTGGGGAGCCCCAGGCTTAGGGTTCCCCCTGGGAGGGGGGAGCCCCAGGCCTGGGGAGCCCCAGCCCTGGGGAGCCCCAGGCTTAGGGTTCCCCCTGGGAGGGGGGAGCCCCAGGCCTGGGGAGCCCCAGCCCTGGGGAGCCCCAGGCTTAGGGTTCCCCCTGGGAGGGGGAGCCCCAGGCCTGGGGAGCCCCAGCCCTGGGGAGCCCCAGGCTTAGGGTTCCCCCTGGGAGGGGGGAGCCCCAGGCCTGGGGAGCCCCAGCCCTGGGGAGCCCCAGGCTTAGGGTTCCCCCTGGGAGGGGGGAGCCCCAGGCCTGGGGAGCCCCAGCCCTGGGGAGCCCCAGGCTTAGGGTTCCCCCTGGGAGGGGGGAGCCCCAGGCCTGGGGAGCCCCAGCCCTGGGGAGCCCCAGGCTTAGGGTTCCCCCTGGGAGGGGGGAGCCCCAGGCCTGGGGAGCCCCAGCCCTGGGGAGCCCCAGGCTTAGGGTTCCCCCTGGGAGGGGGGAGCCCCAGGCCTGGGGAGCCCCAGCCCTGGGGAGCCCCAGGCTTAGGGTTCCCCCTGGGAGGGGGGAGCCCCAGGCCTGGGGAGCCCCAGCCCTGGGGAGCCCCAGGCTTAGGGTTCCCCCTGGGAGGGGGGAGCCCCAGGCCTGGGGAGCCCCAGCCCTGGGGAGCCCCAGGCTTAGGGTTCCCCCTGGGAGGGGGGAGCCCCAGGCCTGGGGAGCCCCAGCCCTGGGGAGCCCCAGGCTTAGGGTTCCCCCTGGGAGGGGGGAGCCCCAGGCCTGGGGAGCCCCAGCCCTGGGGAGCCCCAGGCTTAGGGTTCCCCCTGGGAGGGGGGAGCCCCAGGCCTGGGGAGCCCCAGCCCTGGGGAGCCCCAGGCTTAGGGTTCCCCCTGGGAGGGGGGAGCCCCAGGCCTGGGGAGCCCCAGCCCTGGGGAGCCCCAGGCTTAGGGTTCCCCCTGGGAGGGGGGAGCCCCAGGCCTGGGGAGCCCCAGCCCTGGGGAGCCCCAGGCTTAGGGTTCCCCCTGGGAGGGGGGAGCCCCAGGCCTGGGGAGCCCCAGGGGAGGGGAGCCCCAGGCTTAGGGTTCCCCCTGGGAGGGGGGAGCCCTAGGCCTGGGGAGCCCTCGGGAGGGGAGCCCCAGGCTTAGGGTTCCCCCTGGGAGGGGGGAGCCCTAGGCCTGGGGAGCCCCCGGGAGGGGAGCCCCAGGCTTAGGGTTCCCCCTGGGAGGGGGGAGCCCTAGGCCTGGGGAGCCCCAGCCCTGGGGAGCCCCAGGCTTAGGGTTCCCCCTGGGAGGGGGGAGCCCTAGGCCTGGGGAGCCCCAGCCCTGGGGAGCCCCAGGCTTAGGGTTCCCCCTGGGAGGGGGGAGCCCCAGCCTTGGGGAGCCCCAGGCTTAGGGTTCCCACTGGGAGGGGGGAGCCCCAGCCCTGGGGAGCCCCAGGCTTAGGGTTCCCCCTGGGAGGGGGGAGCCCCAGCCCTGGGGAGCCCCAGGCTTAGGGTTCCCCCTGGGAGGGGGGAGCCCTAGGCCTGGGGAGCCCTAGGCTTAGGGTTCCCCCTGGGAGGGGGGAGCCCTAGGCCTGGGGAGCCCCAGCCCTGGGGAGCCCCAGGCTTAGGGTTCCCCCTGGGAGGGGGGAGCCCCAGGCCTGGGGAGCCCCCGGGAGGGGAGCCCAGGCTTAGGGTTCCCCCTGGGAGGGGGGAGCCCCAGGCCTGGGGAGCCCCCGGGAGGGGAGCCCCAGGCTTAGGGTTCCCCCTGGGAGGGGGGAGCCCCAGGCCTGGGGAGCCCCCGGGAGGGGAGCCCCAGGCTTAGGGTTCCCCCTGGGAGGGGGGAGCCCCAGGCCTGGGGAGCCCCCGGGAGGGGAGCCCCAGGCTTAGGGTTCCCCCTGGGAGGGGGGAGCCCCAGGCCTGGGGAGCCCCCGGGAGGGGAGCCCCAGGCTTAGGGTTCCCCCTGGGAGGGGGGAGCCCCAGGCCTGGGGAGCCCCCGGGAGGGGAGCCCCAGGCTTAGGGTTCCCCCTGGGAGGGGGGAGCCCCAGGCCTGGGGAGCCCCCGGGAGGGGAGCCCCAGGCTTAGGGTTCCCCCTGGGAGGGGGGAGCCCCAGGCCTGGGGAGCCCCCGGGAGGGGAGCCCCAGGCTTAGGGTTCCCCCTGGGAGGGGGGAGCCCCAGGCCTGGGGAGCCCCCGGGAGGGGAGCCCCAGGCTTAGGGTTCCCCCTGGGAGGGGGGAGCCCCAGGCCTGGGGAGCCCCCGGGAGGGGAGCCCCAGGCTTAGGGTTCCCCCTGGGAGGGGGGAGCCCCAGGCCTGGGGAGCCCCCGGGAGGGGAGCCCCAGGCTTAGGGTTCCCCCTGGGAGGGGGGAGCCCCAGGCCTGGGGAGCCCCCGGGAGGGGAGCCCCAGGCTTAGGGTTCCCCCTGGGAGGGGGGAGCCCCAGGCCTGGGGAGCCCCCGGGAGGGGAGCCCCAGGCTTAGGGTTCCCCCTGGGAGGGGGGAGCCCCAGGCCTGGGGAGCCCCCGGGAGGGGAGCCCCAGGCTTAGGGTTCCCCCTGGGAGGGGGGAGCCCCAGGCCTGGGGAGCCCCCGGGAGGGGAGCCCCAGGCTTAGGGTTCCCCCTGGGAGGGGGGAGCCCCAGGCCTGGGGAGCCCCCGGGAGGGGAGCCCCAGGCTTAGGGTTCCCCCTGGGAGGGGGGAGCCCCAGGCCTGGGGAGCCCCCGGGAGGGGAGCCCCAGGCTTAGGGTTCCCCCTGGGAGGGGGGAGCCCCAGGCCTGGGGAGCCCCCGGGAGGGGAGCCCCAGGCTTAGGGTTCCCCCTGGGAGGGGGGAGCCCCAGGCCTGGGGAGCCCCCGGGAGGGGAGCCCCAGGCTTAGGGTTCCCCCTGGGAGGGGGGAGCCCCAGGCCTGGGGAGCCCCCGGGAGGGGAGCCCCAGGCTTAGGGTTCCCCCTGGGAGGGGGGAGCCCCAGGCCTGGGGAGCCCCCGGGAGGGGAGCCCCAGGCTTAGGGTTCCCCCTGGGAGGGGGGAGCCCCAGGCCTGGGGAGCCCCCGGGAGGGGAGCCCCAGGCTTAGGGTTCCCCCTGGGAGGGGGGAGCCCCAGGCCTGGGGAGCCCCCGGGAGGGGAGCCCCAGGCTTAGGGTTCCCCCTGGGAGGGGGGAGCCCCAGGCCTGGGGAGCCCCCGGGAGGGGAGCCCCAGGCTTAGGGTTCCCCCTGGGAGGGGGGAGCCCCAGGCCTGGGGAGCCCCCGGGAGGGGAGCCCCAGGCTTAGGGTTCCCCCTGGGAGGGGGGAGCCCCAGGCCTGGGGAGCCCCCGGGAGGGGAGCCCCAGGCTTAGGGTTCCCCCTGGGAGGGGGGAGCCCCAGGCCTGGGGAGCCCCCGGGAGGGGAGCCCCAGGCTTAGGGTTCCCCCTGGGAGGGGGGAGCCCCAGGCCTGGGGAGCCCCCGGGAGGGGAGCCCCAGGCTTAGGGTTCCCCCTGGGAGGGGGGAGCCCCAGGCCTGGGGAGCCCCCGGGAGGGGAGCCCCAGGCTTAGGGTTCCCCCTGGGAGGGGGGAGCCCCAGGCCTGGGGAGCCCCCGGGAGGGGAGCCCCAGGCTTAGGGTTCCCCCTGGGAGGGGGGAGCCCCGGGCCTGGGGAGCCCCCGGGAGGGGAGCCCCAGGCTTAGGGTTCCCCCTGGGAGGGGGGAGCCCCGGGCCTGGGGAGCCCCCGGGAGGGGAGCCCCAGGCTTAGGGTTCCCCCTGGGAGGGGGGAGCCCCGGGCCTGGGGAGCCCCCGGGAGGGGAGCCCCAGGCTTAGGGTTCCCCCTGGGAGGGGGGAGCCCCGGGCCCGGGGAGCCCCCGGGAGGGGAGCCCCAGGCTTAGGGTTCCCCCTGGGAGGGGGGAGCCCCGGGCCCGGGGAGCCCCCGGGAGGGGAGCCCCAGGCTTAGGGTTCCCCCTGGGAGGGGGGAGCCCCGGGCCCGGGGAGCCCCCGGGAGGGGAGCCCCAGGCTTAGGGTTCCCCCTGGGAGGGGGGAGCCCCGGGCCCGGGGAGCCCCCGGGAGGGGAGCCCCAGGCTTAGGGTTCCCCCTGGGAGGGGGGAGCCCCGGGCCCGGGGAGCCCCCGGGAGGGGAGCCCCAGGCTTAGGGTTCCCCCTGGGAGGGGGGAGCCCCGGGCCCGGGGAGCCCCCGGGAGGGGAGCCCCAGGCTTAGGGTTCCCCCTGGGAGGGGGGAGCCCCGGGCCCGGGGAGCCCCCGGGAGGGGAGCCCCAGGCTTAGGGTTCCCCCTGGGAGGGGGGAGCCCCGGGCCCGGGGAGCCCCCGGGAGGGGAGCCCCAGGCTTAGGGTTCCCCCTGGGAGGGGGGAGCCCCGGGCCCGGGGAGCCCCCGGGAGGGGAGCCCCAGGCTTAGGGTTCCCCCTGGGAGGGGGGAGCCCCGGGCCCGGGGAGCCCCCGGGAGGGGAGCCCCAGGCTTAGGGTTCCCCCTGGGAGGGGGGAGCCCCGGGCCCGGGGAGCCCCCGGGAGGGGAGCCCCAGGCTTAGGGTTCCCCCTGGGAGGGGGGAGCCCCGGGCCCGGGGAGCCCCCGGGAGGGGAGCCCCAGGCTTAGGGTTCCCCCTGGGAGGGGGGAGCCCCGGGCCCGGGGAGCCCCCGGGAGGGGAGCCCCAGGCTTAGGGTTCCCCCTGGGAGGGGGGAGCCCCGGGCCCGGGGAGCCCCCGGGAGGGGAGCCCCCGGCTTAGGGTTCCCCCTGGGAGGGGGGAGCCCCGGGCCCGGGGAGCCCCCGCCCTGGGGAGCCCCCGGCTTAGGGTTCCCCCCTGGGAGGGGGGAGCCCCGGGCCTGGGGAGCCCCCGCCCTGGGGAGCCCCCGGCTTAGGGTTCCCCCCTGGGAGGGGGGAGCCCCGGGCCTGGGGAGCCCCCGGCAAGGGGAGCCCCCGGCTTAGGGTTCCCCCCTGGGAGGGGGGAGCCCTGGGCCTGGGGAGCCCCCGGCCTGGGGAGCCCCCGGCTTAGGGTTCCCCCCTGGGAGGGGGGAGCCCTAGGCCTGGGGAGCCCCCGGCCTGGGGAGCCCCCGGCTTAGGGTTCCCCCCTGGGAGGGGGGAGCCCTAGGCCTGGGGAGCCCCCGGCCTGGGGAGCCCCCGGCTTAGGGTTCCCCCCTGGGAGGGGGGAGCCCTAGGCCTGGGGAGCCCCCGGCCTGGGGAGCCCCCGGCTTAGGGTTCCCCCCTGGGAGGGGGGAGCCCTAGGCCTGGGGAGCCCCCGCCCTGGGGAGCCCCCGGCTTAGGGTTCCCCCCTGGGAGGGGGGAGCCCCCGCCCTGGGGAGCCCCCGGCTTAGGGTTCCCCCTGGGAGGGGGGAGCCCTAGGCCTGGGGAGCCCCCGCCCTGGGGAGCCCCCTGCTTAGGGTTCCCCCTGGGAGGGGGGAGCCCCAGCCCTGGGGAGCCCCCGGCTTAGGGTTCCCCCTGGGAGGGGGGAGCCCTAGGCCTGGCGAGCCCCAGCCCTGGGGAGCCCCCGGCTTAGGGTTCCCCCTGGGAGGGGGGAGCCCGAGCCCTGGGGAGCCCCCGGCTTAGGGTTCCCCCTGGGAGGGGGGAGCCCTAGGCCTGGGGAGCCCCAGCCCTGGGGAGCCCCCGGCTTAGGGTTCCCCCTGGGAGGGGGGAGCCCCAGCCCTGGGGAGCCCCCGGCTTAGGGTTCCCCCTGGGAGGGGGGAGCCCCAGCCCTGGGGAGCCCCCGGCTTAGGGTTCCCCCTGGGAGGGGGGAGCCCTAGGCCTGGGGAGCCCCAGCCCTGGGGAGCCCCCGGCTTAGGGTTCCCTCTGGGAGGAGGGAGCCCCAGCCCTGGGGAGCCCCCGGCTTAGGGTTCCCCCTGGGAGGGGGGAGCCCTAGGCCTGGGGAGCCCCAGCCCTGGGGAGCCCCCGGCTTAGGGTTCCCCCTGGGAGGGGGGAGCCCCAGCCCTGGGGAGCCCCCGGCTTAGGGTTCCCCCTAGGAGGGGGGAGCCCTAGGCCTGGGGAGCCCCAGCCCTGGGGAGCCCCCGGCTTAGGGTTCCCCCTAGGAGGGGGGAGCCCCAGCCCTGGGGAGCCCCCGGCTTAGGGTTCCCCCTGGGAGGGGGGAACCCTAGGCCTGGGGAGCCCCAGCCCTGGGGAGCCCCCGGCTTAGGGTTCCCCCTGGGAGGGGGGAGCCCCAGCCCTGGGGAGCCCCCGGCTTAGGGTTCCCCCTGGGAGGGGGGAGCCCTAGGCCTGGGGAGCCCCAGCCCTGGGGAGCCCCCGGCTTAGGGTTCCCCCTGGGAGGGGGGAGCCCCAGGCCTGGGGAGCCCCCGGCTTAGGTTTCCCCCTGGGAGGGGGGAGCCCTAGGCCTGGGGAGCCCCAGCCCTGGGGAGCCCCCGGCTTAGGGTTCCCCCTGGGAGGGGGGAGCCCCAGGCCTGGGGAGCCCCAGCCCTGGGGAGCCCCCGGCTTAGGGTTCCCCCTGGGAGGGGGGAGCCCCAGGCCTGGGGAGCCCCAGCCCTCGGGAGCCCCCGGCTTAGGGTTTCCCCTGGGAGGGGGGAGCCCCAGGCCTGGGGAGCCCCAGCCCTGGGGAGCCCCCGGCTTAGGGTTCCCCCTGGGAGGGGGGAGCCCCAGGCCTGGGGAGCCCCAGCCCTGGGGAGCCCCCGGCTTAGGGTTCCCCCTGGGAGGGGGGAGCCCCAGGCCTGGGGAGCCCCAGCCCTGGGGAGCCCCCGGCTTAGGGTTCCCCCTGGGAGGGGGGAGCCCCAGGCCTGGGGAGCCCCAGCCCTGGGGAGCCCCCGGCTTAGGGTTCCCCCTGGGAGGGGGGAGCCCCGGGCCTGGGGAGCCCCAGCCCTGGGGAGCCCCCGGCTTAGGTTTCCCCCCTGGGAGGGGGGAGCCCTGGGCCTGGGGAGCCCCCGCCCTGGGGAGCCCCCGGCTTAGGGTTCCCCCCTGGGAGGGGGGAGCCCTGGGCCTGGGGAGCCCCCGCCCTGGGGAGCCCCCGGCTTAGGGTTCCCCCCTGGGAGGGTGGATCCCTGGGCCTGGGGAGCCCCCGCCCTGGGGAGCCCCCGGCTTAGGGTTCCCGCCTGGGAGGGGGGAGCTCTGGGCCTGGGGAGCCCCCGGCCTGGGGAGCCCCCGGCTTAGGGTTCCCCCCTGGGAGGGGGGAGCCCTGGGCCTGGGGAGCCCCCGGCCTGGGGAGCCCCCGGCTTAGGGTTCCCCCCTGGGAGGGGGGAGCCCTAGGCCTGGGGAGCCCCCGGCCTGGGGAGCCCCCGGCTTAGGGTTCCCCCCTGGGAGGGGGGAGCCCTATGCCTGGGGAGCCCCCGGCCTGGGGAGCCCCCGGCTTAGGGTTCCCCCCTGGGAGGGGGGAGCCCTAGGCCTGGGGAGCCCCCGCCCTGGGGAGCCCCCGGCTTAGGGTTCCCCCCTGGGAGGGGGGAGCCCTAGGCCTGGGGAGCCCCCGCCCTGGGGAGCCCCCGGCTTAGGGTTCCCCCCTGGGAGGGGGGAGCCCTAGGCCTGGGGAGCCCCCGCCCTGGGGAGCCCCCGGCTTAGGGTTCCCCCCTGGGAGGGGGAGCCCCCGCCCTGGGGAGCCCCCGGCTTAGGGTTCCCCCTGGGAGGGGGGAGCCCTAGGCCTGGGGAGCCCCCGCCCTGGGGAGCCCCCGGCTTAGGGTTCCCCCTGGGAGGGGGGAGCCCCCAGCCCTGGGGAGCCCCCGGCTTAGGGTTCCCCCTGGGAGGGGGGAGCCCTAGGCCTGGCGAGCCCCAGCCCTGGGGAGCCCCCGGCTTAGGGTTCCCCCTGGGAGGGGGGAGCCCCAGCCCTGGGGATCCCCGGCTTAGGGTTCCCCCTGGGAGGGGGGAGCCCTAGGCCTGGGGAGCCCCAGCCCTGGGGAGCCCCCGGCTTAGGGTTCCCCCTGGGAGGGGGGAGCCCCAGCCCTGGGGAGCCCCCGGCTTAGGGTTCCCCCTGGGAGGGGGGAGCCCTAGGCCTGGGGAGCCCCAGCCCTGGGGAGCCCCCGGCTTAGGGTTCCCCCTGGGAGGGGGGAGCCCCAGCCCTGGGGAGCCCCCGGCTTAGGGTTCCCCCTGGGAGGGGGAGCCCTAGGCCTGGGGAGCCCCAGCCCTGGGGAGCCCCCGGCTTAGGGTTCCCCCTGGGAGGGGGGAGCCCCAGCCCTGGGGAGCCCCCGGCTTAGGGTTCCCCCTGGGAGGGGGGAGCCCTAGGCCTGGGGAGCCCCAGCCCTGGGGAGCCCCCGGCTTAGGGTTCCCCCTGGGAGGGGGGAGCCCCAGCCCTGGGGAGCCCCCGGCTTAGGGTTCCCCCTGGGAGGGGGGAGCCCTAGGCCTGGGGAGCCCCAGCCCTGGGGAGCCCCCGGCTTAGGGTTCCCCCTGGGAGGGGGGAGCCCCAGGCCTGGGGAGCCCCCGGCTTAGGGTTCCCCCTGGGAGGGGGGAGCCCTAGGCCTGGGGAGCCCCAGCCCTGGGAGCCCCCGGCTTAGGGTTCCCCCTGGGAGGGGGGAGCCCCAGGCCTGGGGAGCCCCAGCCCTGGGGAGCCCCAGGCTTAGGGTTCCCCCTGGGAGAGGGGAGCCCCAGGCCTGGGGAGCCCCAGCCCTGGGGAGCCCCAGGCTTAGGGTTCCCCCTGGGAGGGGGGAGCCCCAGGCCTGGGGAGCCCCAGCCCTGGGGAGCCCCAGGCTTAGGGTTCCCCCTGGGAGGGGGGAGCCCCAGGCCTGGGGAGCCCCAGCCCTGGGGAGCCCCAGGCTTAGGGTTCCCCCTGGGAGGGGGGAGCCCCAGGCCTGGGGAGCCCCAGCCCTGGGGAGCCCCAGGCTTAGGGTTCCCCCTGGGAGGGGGGAGCCCCAGGCCTGGGGAGCCCCAGCCCTGGGGAGCCCCAGGCTTAGGGTTCCCCCTGGGAGGGGGGAGCCCCAGGCCTGGGGAGCCCCAGCCCTGGGGAGCCCCAGGCTTAGTGTTCCCCCTGGGAGGGGGGAGCCCCAGTCCTGGGGAGCCCCAGCCCTGGGGAGCCCCAGGCTTAGGGTTCCCCCTGGGAGGGGGGAGCCCCAGGCCTGGGGAGCCCCAGCCCTGGGGAGCCCCCGGCCTGGGGGTTCCCCCTGGGAGGGGGGAGCCCCAGGCCGGGGGAGCCCCCAGCCCTGGGGAGCCCCCGGCCTGGGGGTTCCCCCTGGGAGGGGGGAGCCCCCAGGCCGGGGGAGCCCCCAGCCCTGGGGAGCCCCCGGCCTGGGGGTTCCCCCTTGCAGGGGGGAGCCCCAGGCCGGGGGAGCCCCCAGCCCTGGGGAGCCCCAGGTCTGGGGGAGCCCCCGGGAGGGGGGAGCCCCAGGCTTAGGGTTCCCCCTGGGAGGGGGGAGCCCTAGACCGGGGAGCCGCAGCCCTGGGGAGCCCCAGGCTTAGGGTTCCCCCTGGGAGGGGGGAGCCCTAGGCCGGGGGAGCCCCAGCCCTGGGGAGCCCTAGGCCTGGGGAGCCCCCGGGAGGGGAGCCCCAGGCTTAGGCCCCTGGGAGGGGGGAGCCCTAGGCCTGGGGAGCCCCCGGGAGGGGAGCCCCAGGCTTAGGGTTCCCCCTGGGAGGGGGGAGCCCTAGGCCTGGGGAGCCCCCGGGAGGGGAGCCCCAGGCCTAGGGTTCCCCCTGGGAGGGGGGAGCCCTAGGCCTGGGGAGCCCCCGGGAGGGGAGCCCCAGGCTTAGGGTTCCCCTGGGAGGGGGGAGCCCTAGGCCTGGGGAGCCCCCGGGAGGGGAGCCCCAGGCTTAGGGTTCCCCTGGGAGGGGGGAGCCCTAGGCCTGGGGAGCCCTCGGGAGGGGAGCCCCAGGCTTAGGGTTCCCCCTGGGAGGGGGGAGCCCTAGGCCTGGGGAGCCCCCGGGAGGGGAGCCCCAGGCTTAGGGTTCCCCCTGGGAGGGGGGAGCCCCTAGGCCTGGGGAGCCCCAGCCCTGGGGAGCCCCAGGCTTAGGGTTCCCCCTGGGAGGGGGGAGCCCTAGGCCTGGGGAGCCCCAGCCCTGGGGAGCCCCAGGCTTAGGGTTCCCCCTGGGAGGGGGGAGCCCCAGCCTTGGGGAGCCCCAGGCTTAGGGTTCCCACTGGGAGGGGGGAGCCCCAGCCCTGGGGAGCCCCAGGCTTAGGGTTCCCCCTGGGAGGGGGGAGCCCCAGCCCTGGGGAGCCCCAGGCTTAGGGTTCCCCCTGGGAGGGGGGAGCCCTAGGCCTGGGGAGCCCTAGGCTTAGGGTTCCCCCTGGGAGGGGGGAGCCCTAGGCCTGGGGAGCCCACCCCTGGGGAGCCCCAGGCTTAGGGTTCCCCCTGGGAGGGGGGAGCCCCAGGCCTGGGGAGCCCCCGGGAGGGGAGCCCCAGGCTTAGGGTTCCCCCTGGGAGGGGGGAGCCCCAGGCCTGGGGAGCCCCCGGGAGGGGAGCCCCAGGCTTAGGGTTCCCCCTGGGAGGGGGGAGCCCCAGGCCTGGGGAGCCCCCGGGAGGGGAGCCCCAGGCTTAGGGTTCCCCCTGGGAGGGGGGAGCCCCAGGCCTGGGGAGCCCCCGGGAGGGGAGCCCCAGGCTAAGGTTCCCCCTGGGAGGGGGGAGCCCCAGGCCTGGGGAGCCCCCGGGAGGGGAGCCCCAGGCTTAGGGTTCCCCCTGGGAGGGGGGAGCCCCAGGCCTGGGGAGCCCCCGGGAGGGGAGCCCCAGGCTTAGGGTTCCCCTGGGAGGGGGGAGCCCCAGGCCTGGGGAGCCCCCGGGAGGGGAGCCCCAGGCTTAGGGTTCCCCCTGGGAGGGGGAGCCCCAGGCCTGGGGAGCCCCCGGGAGGGGAGCCCCAGGCTTAGGGTTCCCCCTGGGAGGGGGGAGCCCCAGGCCTGGGGAGCCCCCGGGAGGGGAGCCCCAGGCTTAGGGTTCCCCCTGGGAGGGGGGAGCCCCAGGCCTGGGGAGCCCCCGGGAGGGGAGCCCCAGGCTTAGGGTTCCCCCTGGGAGGGGGGAGCCCCAGGCCTGGGGAGCCCCCGGGAGGGGAGCCCCAGGCTTAGGGTTCCCCCTGGGAGGGGGGAGCCCCAGGCCTGGGGAGCCCCCGGGAGGGGAGCCCCAGGCTTAGGGTTCCCCCTGGGAGGGGGGAGCCCCAGGCCTGGGGGAGCCCCCGGGAGGGGAGCCCCAGGCTTAGGGTTCCCCGG